>NC_051176.1:133993508-134275169 GCF_013339695.2 Rhipicephalus sanguineus | reverse complement strand
CTGAATTTCTGTTATGTATATTTGTCTGAAAAATAGCGACAAATTCAATTGAATCACTTAAATAAATGCATGTTCTCTTTGCACCACAAATCTTCCAGCCATCTTTTACATGAATTCACAGGAACCCTCCTTACCACCACCTCCGTTTATGTTTGTCCTAGTGTCTTATGTGTCACCTTATTTCACCGAGTAACACCGCAGTCAAACATATAGTATTGCACCTACATATATCGTTGGATATTAATCAGACACACAACATGCTCACCAGCCATTGCAGCCATTGCAGCCAACGGCAGCCGCGCCACCTAGAATACACTACATGCACTTTTTATTTCCAAGCGCAGCCTCCAAGACGTGCAGACGTGAGACCAGTGTTGCGCTTGGAGGTAATGTTCGATACGCCAGTTGCGCCACAAGGAGTGCTGCAGAGCTTTCTGCTCTTAATATTAACTACAGTGTTCTTACAAAAATAACGGCCTGCCAACTGTTGTTTGTTGTCTGAACACCTTAACATTGACAAACAAAAAACTTCTTTTACTTTGATTTTATTTTTGACGGCAATAGAAATTTTGGCGTGAAATAAGCTTACTGCCAGTATTGTCAGAAGTCTGATTTGAGGCCACAAGTTATTTTTTTTTATTGTGAGAAATTGGTACATTCTAAAAACAAGAAAGCGGCACGTTTATCGTATACCTCTTTGAATTACTCGCCAATTTCACGAGACATTCATAAAGGAAAACAACACATTGCCTCTCGCGGTGTACGGATTACCGATTACGGAGTTGCACTGCTAAGAACAAGACCGTGGCTTCCATTCATGACCGCAGCGGCCACATTTCGATTTAGGTAAAATCCAAAAACGCCCGTGAACTTAGATTACTGAAAATACTAGGACCATAACCATCACGGTTAAATCGCAAAGCAATGCAAGTGCTTCAACGTTTTTTTTTTAAGGCACTATATAATGAGTATTGAGCGAACTACATCGAAAGTGGGCAAACCGTGCTTCTATCATTGCTCTGTTATACGATAAGTTTTGAACTCGACAAATGCAAGACTAGATATGTATATATATTATTTCTAGGGGTGTGCGAATATTCGAAATTTCGAATATTTTTCGAATAGAGTTTGCTATTCGGTTCGATTCGCACTAAAATTTTACTATTCGAACTATTCGAACTTCTTAAAAACAAATACAGACAACGTCCGATTGAAAGTGACCCCTTCAGATTTTTAATATGCCTCACCTCATTACATTCTCGTATTGCGGCAAAGCTGCCTTTCAGGCTCCGTTACAGTCGAATTTTGTCAAGAGAGTCAACGTCCGATTATAAGTGGTCCCTAGATTTTTCAATATGCTTCACCTCATCACACGCAGGTATTGCGGCAAAGCTGCCTTTCAAGCTTCGTTACGGTTGAACTTTGCCAAGGCAAATTCAACGGCCGATTGGAAGTGGTCCCTAGATTTTAGATGTGAAGCATCTTATAAGCGGAGTTCAATCCGGTGGTGGTGGTGGTGGTGGTGTGCGGCGTGACCACCCTTACTGCGCATGCGCAAACCCTCTCCACTTCCCCTTCCCTCTCGACTCTCCACTTCCCCTCTCCTCTTCCCCTCCCTCCTCTCCTCGCCTTTCTCCACCACCTTCCATTTCCCCCTCCCCTTTCCCCTCCCTCTTTCTCCCCCCTCTCCACTTCCCCTCTCCCTCCTCACCACTCCCCCTCTGAAACGCGGGCTCTACATGCCGAAACTGCTTCGCATCGCCTCATGATCCCCTTTATTCAATATGCTTCACCTCATTACACCCCGGTATTGCGGCAAAGCTGCCTTTCAAGCTCTGCTACAGTTGCAAATGTATTAACTCAAGAAAATGTTGGTTCCAACATGGAGATAAAAGATATGGCAGAGGTGGGGGTCAGTTAATGCTGTTTTGGACCTGAAATTTGGGCAGGAAGTCCGAAAAATCGGAAGCCGAAGCTTTTATTGCGATATGGACAGTCTCGGCTGAATTTTGCCGTCGCCGTCGCCCGTCATGCACCGTATATCTATAAGTATGTATATATATATAAAAGCCCCAAAGAAAAGTAACTCAGAAAAATGCTTCCGAAGCGCGGAATCGAACCCGGGACCTCTTGCTCCGCAGCGAGTGGCGCTATCCACTACGCCACGAAACGCAGATCCTCCACGTAGCTAACGCCGAGCGTTATATACACATCATTTACCGCTGGACGGACTCAGAGACGCTAGGCGCTTATAAGCGTTTCTTCATTACCAGCGAGATGGCGTTAGGAGCGCGACGGGTGGATTAAAAATTGTCGGCGAGCGCGCTCGCTTCTTGTTATGTTTGCGCAGGGAGAACTTTGCCCTTCCGCTGTCTGCTCGCGCGGTTTTCTCGTGCTGAGGGGAAGAGGGATGTTTCACGCTTTCACCGTGATGTCCGCGCTCATGTTACGGAGCGTACGAAAGTCACTCGAGCTCAAGGGACGCCGCTAAACGAACAAACAGAAGATGAGCGCGAACTATCAAGTGTCACAGCTCGACACTTGAAGCACTCTAGTTTCCTTCGCTGCTTTGGCCGCCTTTGCAACAGGAGCGCTGTTCAAACTGAGAGTATCCATTGGCGAGCCTCACTTCGTATAGCATTAGTTTCTTGCTATCGCATTCATTGCTTCGCCCTTGCGGCGAAGCTGTGACTTTTTTAGCATCCAAAATTTCAGATGTTCTTATATATCGACATCTACGAGGCAGATTTGGAACTCCGGACTTGAAGGGAGCACACCCTTGTCCACCACATCAGTTGGGCTTCCACAGAAGTTGAAAGAGGAGGAGAGGCTGAGGAAATGGCATCTGCCTACCACGTGCAATGTGTTGTCGGCAACACTTTGGTTGCACCAAATCATGTACATAAATAGAATTCGGCCTCTACATTGCCTCATTCTCGATAAGACAACTTTGAAACACCACACTACCAGTGCTTCATGAACCTAGCGAAAAGAAACACTTTCATGTTGCTATCTCAAAAGAATATGCCTAGGAATCCTCTCTAATTTTTTTTCTGCAATTTCGCTTCGTAGTATTCGAAAAATATTCGAGAAATATTCGAAAAATATTCGATTCGATTCGCACTCACATTTCAGTATTCGAATTCGCTTCGCACCCAAAATTTTGCTTATCGCACAGCTCTAATTATTTCTTTATTTCTTTTTTTAAATTTTTTTTATTCTAACAACCAAGCGGAAATGGATAGCCGTCGCCAAGAAATGGCGACATCTCCTTCATTCATTTTTTTATTTCAATAATAATAAAAAGAGATGTAGGTACACGCTAAAGAACCCTACGTGGTCAAAATAAATCTGGAGCGCTCCACTACGACCTGCCACATTATAATATCGTAGTTCTGGGGCGTAAAATTCTGTAGGACTTAATTTTTTTAAGAACTCCGTCACTCTGTGCTAAAAAGAGATTGCGATTGTGCAGAACGTTATCTGTCAGTTCCTCTAAAACGGACAGATATGAGTCAACATCTTGCGAGATATTCTTCGGCTTGTCGACGTGAGATATGCATAGAGCGTGTTGAAAAAAAGTATTGGATTATGTCATAGCGGGGTAAGACATCAATTTCGTCCTGTTTAGACTGTTCGACATATTCTATACTTACGCAAGTCTAATATCTAAATTTTATTGCTGAGATATAGAGTTATCAACTTGATTCATTTTTTTTTAATGTGTACATAATTTATTCGGTTAGTGCGACGGAGTTCGTATGGTTGGAAGACCTAGCTTTCGGTAGGACGCCACACACACACACTAGTTACGTCAGCGCATAATAATAATGATAATTGTTGGGTTTAACGTCCCAAAGCCACGTGCGTGCGGAGTGCACGCACGCGCAACAGGCCGCAGCGCACGAACACGAACCGCTGTAGCGCTAACTCCCTCGGTTTGCAGCATGTGTGGTGTGTAATGTGTATGACTTCGCAGTCGCTGAAGATCAAAAAAGTCTGATTTTAAATGTTTCGCGGCGTTTTCCGCATTGCCGTTCCATGATTAGCTTTCCGTTGCACTAAAGAAAACAGATGCAATAAAAATTGGTTCTCGGCCCTTTAAGAACTTTCTTTCTGAAAGCAGGCATGTTGAGACGCTTGGCGCGTTTTCACAACGCTGACGGAGGGTCGTCGAGCCGTCATTATGGTAATCGCATTGACAATGATAACCGACAGCAGTCAATTTCTGCCGTACATTATTTTACATTGTCTCATTTTTAGTGATCGCTGTGGGACGATTATTTGGCTACATTAGAAAAATTGCAGAAGATGTTTAGAATTTTCTATAAGAATGTCACGGCGAAAGCCTGTAGTTGTAGCGATAGCGTCGTGGAATGAAGGTCCGAGCCTACGCGGCGACTTGTAGGCACCGTGCAATGGAGTTTTCGAAATGCGACAGCAGAGCGAAAGCCACACGGCCCAGCGAGCAGAAGCAAGCAGAATGGTCCCGGTCCTGACCAGAAAGCGACTCGCGCATCTTACCCCGTCTAGACCATCCATGCTTGACAGGGCCATCACCGCAGGACCGGCGTGGAGCACGCGTTTCGCATACTGCGCTGCTTCTCACGAGAACGACGCAAAGATGAAGTGGACGAAGTAGATGCGCAGCTCGCGCGCCCACGTGCTTTTTTTTTTTTCACTCACGCGAACGCGGCAAAGACGAAGTGGACGAAGTACATTTCATAGCCGTTTTTGTGGCTGAATTTCTGGCAGTAGTGCTCGCCTTACCCAAGTTAAACACGGCATTTACATCTGCTTTTATAGTCACGGACACTCTATCTCTCTGTGCTGCACTTTCTGCTGGTGCTGACCCCCACACAATAAATATATGTCGTGCACTAGTACTTGCGCATTCGAGAAAAGTACGATTATTTTGTATGCCTGGACCTAAAGGGTCGTTTCTCAATGAACCTGCTGATTGTTTAGCGAAGTCGTCAATAAGTGGACCGATTTTACCGTATACTTTCCATCATCCGCTTGTGTGACGGCTGCTCGATTTCGCGGGCGTGCCATTATGGAAGTCTTTACAGACACAGCACTGACCAACTCCACCGAATATCGGCACCTATTATATCCCTGGCGGAGACCATTTTGTCAAACCAGTAAGTTGGAAGTGTGCATTACGAGGCTGCGCTGTCGTGTACCGATACTAAATTTCTACCAACGCAGGTCTGGCCAGGTTCCTTCTCCACTGTGCGCATTGTGTGGGGAGCTATAAACAATGGTTCATTTCTTGTTGACCTGCAAGCGATTTACTACAGCACGAAAAACCTTGTTGCAGCATTTACGTGCTGTGGAATGTATTTATCTGTACCTGTCATTTTGCCTTTTCGAGCCTCCATTTCTGGGTTCTCGAGTGCGAAGGTATCCGTGGCTGTGCGGAATTATCTTAATGAAACCAATCGGTTAACTAGCTAAACGTTATTCTTATCTTTTGCGTATAGATATTTACACAAAAATTAAGGTTTTGATTTATTTTGTTATCTATTACTAATATGGAAAAAAAGCTTTGTTTTTTTTATACATTTGATCGATCACCAAAATTTCCTGTGTATTTTTGTAACGTTTCCATTCTATAAGCCGCCTTATTCTAAAGTCTTATATCATTTTATAAAACTCCTCAATTCTCGGCCAAACCCCCCCCCCCCCCCCAGTGGGTGTGAGCCACAGTTAATAGGTGAACAAGAACAACAACAACAATATGAAGAAAAACAAAACAAGACACACGTTGAAAATAGAGCGGTGGTGGAGGTATCAATTTTTATTTGACTAAAAGTCACCTGTCTGACGCCTCAGGGTGGTTCCACGCGGGAAGCGACTCTTTCGGCCCAGGAAACGATAGCCAGCTGTTTCTCCCGGTCGGGAGTTCTGACAAGTTCGTCCCATGTTAATTTTGAGGGAGCTGGTAGGAGCGATTTTGGAGGGGGAAAACCCCCGCATCACCACAGGATGTGATCTTTGGTAGCTAGTGCATTTTGACTACAATTTTGACAGTTTCGTTCGAATTCTCCGTTCGTGATATTTGCCAGTATATGAGAACTGGTGAAAGAGTGCGTTTGTATGCGGCGTGGGATTGTGGCCTGCGCTCTCGTGAGGTCGTCATCTGGCGGAAGGTAAGGCATCCGTTAGTTCGTGTAGTACTTTGGGACGTCGCTATAAGAAATCAGTGCCTCACCCGGGAAAACAGGGTCCGAGGGTCGCACCTCCCGGTTTGTTAGAACTCGGGATACACGATGCGCCTCCTCATTTCCTGGGTTCCCCGAGTGGGCAAGGACCCACACAAGCTCGACGGTTGCTTCACCTCGGTCTTTTTCAAGGATCCTTGCCGCAGGGACGGCTACGCTGCCTTTAGCGAAATTTGTTATTGCTCGTTTAGAGTTGCTTATGACCGTCCGAGCGGAAGCGCTCGTGATGGCCAGCGCGATGGCAGTTTCTTCCGCCTCCAGAGCGGATGGGACTTTAACAGAAGCAGTGTTTAAGATTCGCCTCTCTCCGGTCACTACACTCACTACGTATAGCTGTTCGTTCTGTTTTGCTGCAACTACGTACACTGCAGTTTTGTCGTTCTGATACCTGTCCTGTAGGGCCCTAGCTCTGGCAGACCACCTTCCCCCAGGTCTACCTGCTAGCATGTTCTTTGGAATTGGCTTCACTACCAAACGACGCCTAATAGCCTGCTGCAATGGAATTCTTCCCGCCGATTCCATGAGGGTGTTCAACCAAGAATTGTGTAATATTTGCCTACCCACCTCCGTGCGAGATAAACGGGCCTGCTGTGCAATTTTGTGTCTCAATAAGCTTTTAAAGGGTATTGTAGATGCCCAAGTTGAGCATTTTTCTGTGCTGACATACTTAGGGAGTCCTAGAGCCGCCTTATATGCAGTACGTATTAGGCTGTCGATTTTTGCTCTATCCGAAAGGCGTAGGTGGTAGTATGGGAAGGAGTATACAATGTGGCTGACCAGGAAGGCTTCAGTCAGCCGGCATAGATCTCCCTCCTTCATGCCATGATGTCGCGTGGCTACGCGCCTAAGCAGGCCGCACATCTGGCGGGCCGTGGCTTGCAGCCTCGCTATCGCCTCAGAATTGTGTGTATTGTGCTACACCAGCATTCCTAGGACTCTTATCGTTAAGACTGGCGGGACCGGTCCACCCTCCATAATCACCTGTATGGGGGTAATCACATCTCCCGCCGTCCCAGTTTCGGCAGATTTGTTTCTAATTCTTAGTAATTCAGATTTTTTAGAATGGCTTTTTTAACGTTTCGGCCGTGGGACCGGCCTTCGTCAGGCCACGGGGAATAACTGCTCCATGGGGAGCAGCTCGTTGGCTGGCGAACCACCAAGTGTCCCTCGTTCACCTACGCAGCCTACCACAAGTTCAACCACGAATGATTAACTCCAGCCGGTTCGAGTTCCAGTGAAATCACCCGTGATCTGCAGCAGTACCCCGCCTCAGGAATCGGACAACCAGCCGCAACTTCCAGGAACCGTGGCGCCGCCGAGCGGTGGCCGCCGGAAGCTCTGTTGAGATTATTGAAATGCTGGACCCGCTTGAGTCAGCGAATGTTGCCACTTGTTTTGTCTCGTTTGGGGTCGTTTTGCGACGGTGTGCACGGTCTCGATACGTGACACTTTCGGTTCCTCAATGTGAACGGAAAATAAAAGAAAAAGGCAACTGATTTTACTGCGGGCCTCAGTGCTCACAGCGTAGAGCTGGAGGCAAAGCAAAAGCCTCCCCTTCATATTAGCGCCTCGAAAAGCCGTGAGTTGTTAAGCGGGTTAAACTTCTCAAGCAAATAACCAAGGCCCATGAATGTATGCAGAATCCCATTTTGTGTTTGAGTATATGTCTACTACCTCATATCACCTTTCTCGCGCTTCGTTCCTCCGCTCGACACAGTCGCTGTGCAGCTAGACAGTACCAGAACTGATAAGGAATGCGTTCTGCCTCTAGAATATAATGAAAAGTCCGCTTTCAAAGCGTCCATTGCACCACTCCACGTCTGAAGTGGCTGTGAAGTGCCTCCGTGACCTTCACATCTCCAGCTCTTTTTGTTCTGTATTACTTGCTGATGGCGCTGTTTTTTCGTCCCTGTCCCGTATGATGTTACTAATTGCACTTCTCATAAACACCGAAAGCGTAGGATGATAACAGAAACGTCCCTTCTTAAACGTGAAAATTGCGTCTTGCGCTGCTTGTCGACGTCTTGTGGCATTCCGCTAGTTTTTTTTTTCTCTTTTTTACCAAGAAAGCGCAATAAAATCGTACTTCCGATAATCGTACATGCCTCAAGTGGATCTTGTGCTTCGGTCTCGAAGGGCAACACATTTTTTTTTCCTTTACTTACATTACTTCGTGCTTTGAAGGGAGCTGAGCTAGCTACGCGGCAGAATGCAATGCAAGCAAAAATGAGATAAAGCATGTCTCCGAGAATGTCTGATATTACTGAGACATCTTTACTGAGTCTCCTACTACCATATCGTGCTAACAGCACAGCGGGGGTTGCAACGTGCGATTAAGCGCCGCAAGCAACGCGACTAGTGTGTTTGCTTTATTTACAGTTGTGTGCATATTTATCTTCCTAATGAGGTTCCAATAACGTACCCGACATTCGTTTACTTATTATAACATGTCACCGCAACCCTACTTTCACTAAAACATAAATGGGAGTGCAGCCGAAGCGCAAAGAACTGAACTCTTCGCCAAACATGTACGTTCCTAAATCGTCTGCAGCGGGCCGATAATCTCAACGACCGCCATGTTGGATGCACAGTCGCGCCACCTATAGGCCGTGAAAGTTGCGATGTGGTACTACAGTCGACGACGGACGAATCCCCTTCGAGAGCGCCTTGTCTGCAACAGCCGCTGACTACTTCGTGCCGAACTGTCAGTGTTTCCACTTCTTATGCCTCTACTGCTCAACCCTCCCGCTACTTCCTGCGAACTCAACACTCCAACGACCCTCAAAGAAAGAAGGCAAAGTGACTACCGACTGCACGTTCTGGTAAAAATTGCTCCGGCTATTCTGTTTAGATAATATCCATGAAAATTCGGAAAGTTGTGGAAAAACGCCTTCGGTGCCAAACTCACATCTCTACGCTAAGAAGAGAGAAGAAATATTAGAGAAGGAAAGGCAGGGAGGTTAACCAGTTTAGGAAAACCGATTTGCTACCCTACACGTGGGAACAGGGTGGGGGAGATTTAAAGATGGAGAGAAAAGAGAGAGAGAGAAAGACAGTACATAACACAGCACACACACAGTAAGTCACAGTCCGTCACTCTTGCGTGGTACGCGACATTTCTGTCCCAGCCGCTTGTCCAAGTTCGTCTCTCTTAAAAACTTCAGCAGTGCCTTCGTCGCCTTCAGCTGCGATGTCTTCTGTTGACGACATGCAAGAATTGATGCACCTCTGTATGCCAACTGGACTCCGCGGAAGAGAGGCCACACTGCTTTATCGTTTATGGCTAGGGGTGGCATTTACGAAATCCTATATATTCTTTTCGGATTGGAATGGCTGACAACGCTCTTTGCGATGCCTGTCGTTGCGAGGAGACGCTACACCACGTCCTGTGCGACTGTCCGGTATATAATGTTCAGAGACAGTCACTGGCGTCTGTTCTAGCGCACATTGACAGTAGACAAATGTCTGTTGAAACAATTCTACGCTAAGAACTTATTTAGAATCTAGTATGGCACCTAGGGGACTCTGAATTTCGTAAAACCTGCTATAGCGAACATGTCCGTTCCTGAGGTTGCCGCGTGGGATGAGGCATAGAGTTTCCTAAAATTAACTAGAGGGGACTCTGGCGCTGCGATCGTTCAGCTACCATGGGAATGATGGGTAGTACACAAATTTGCCTAGTCTTCGTGCTTGAGGCTTCAAACGTACTTGTGGCTTTGTTTATTGCTGTGTTTTGGCGTTCGTTTCGGATAAAAGAATAGACCGTTGTGAACTTCGTGACCAGGTTTGATTTGGTTAGCCTAAAAAAGTTAAAGTGGTGAAGTGGAACTGCTGACTTTTGCTGAATTTAGTTTTGCGACAAAGCGGATGCAGCCGACGCGGAGCCAAACGGAGCCGAAAGAACGAAGTTTAGACAAATTTGTGTACTACCCATCATTCCCATGCTGGCTGAAGCGTCATGCGTTGGAGCTCCCATAGACACTAGCGCCAGAGTTCCCTCTAGTAAGTATTGTAGGAAACTCTATGGGATGAGGTACTTTCGAAGGCTTTTTTTTTTAGCTTGGTCCGCATTGTCATTCGCAATTATGAAACATTGCTCAAATATATTTGTAATCAAGGGAGACAATTAATTTCGCATCATAAGCTCGACTTCCATAAATCTGCGCTGCTGGCAGAACATCAGCAGAAGAAATCATCTGAAATACATGCAGTTGAACGCAAGAAGCTTTCGAGATCAAGGTTATGTTTGTCGCCCTTCATCGCTCTACGCACGTTTCATGCGAGGCGGCTGCTATTGAGCATTTCTATATGCTGTTCGTTTGTTTTTAGCGCGAAACGTTCCTGCCGAGTTCAACCCTGTTTTCTGTAACGACAGCCTGGCGACAATTAACGTTTCCCTGTTGAACAGTTACATATGATTCATAAGGACCATTCTCTACCAATGCAAGGATGCTTCGCATACGTCAGCAGCAGCAGTGGTACAGTGGTTACGACGCTAGGATGATGACCCGAAAGTCGCGGGATCGATCCCGGCCGTGGCTGTCGCATTTTCGATGCAGGCGAACATGCTAGAGGCCCGGGCACTTAGAATCAATCGCACGTGAAAGAACCCCAAGCGGTCGAAATTTTCGGAGCCCTACACTACGGCGTGAGTCATAATTAAGTCGTGGTTTTTGCGAGTAAAACCCCAGTCGTTATTATTCGCATTACGTGTAGTTAAGGTCTGCCTTAATCTGTGTTTCCATACTAGTAAAAAAAAATCCACAGCATATTCACGGGGTGAATGATGATGAGGATCTTGGCGGCGGCGTCGCGCAGCTTCACGCCCAGTACATCATCAACGACGTGAGATCGGGCCGGTTTATACTAAAGGGTCGATGAGAGTCATGGCGACTTGCAGCTCACTTAATTTTACATGTACGCTGTGAATTTTTATTGTTTAATCACGCACAGGCGAAATCTCACCAGGCAGTATACCTTGGAGGTAAACAATGGCTGCTAATGGGGAATGAGAGACAGAAGAAGTCGGCTTTTTTACACTTCTACTAACGTTTCCTACTGGAACATGCCAATGGCTGCTAATGGGGAATGAGAGACAGAAGAAGTCGGCTTTTAGTTAACGCCAGTGTTGTAGGCGTTACTGAAAAAAAGTAACTAAATACGTTACTCGTTACACTATAAAAAAGGAACGCGTTACCGCCCTACGTTACCTACAAAAAAAATGTAACGCGCTACCGTTACCGTTACCGAAAAAAAGTAACGGACGTTACCTCTGCCGTTACTCCGCACTCATAAATTTTAATCGACGTGTCTTTGCTGCAGGAACCCACAATAAAAATAATTTAAATCTGAAATTTATGTTTCACAGAACTTCTAACCCAAACAACGAATATACCCAAAATGCTGATTTAACGAGTATTACTTGCACATATGTACCGGACGTTAGCAATGGTATAGTGGCTTTAAGTTGCCTTTAGAGTTACGTGTGATGGGTTCTGGCTCTGACACATGGTGAAGCCATTTTTCTCAATGTGACATTATACAGAATATGAGATTCAATCATCAACGCTATTCGCAAAGAAAGCATCAATGAAGTGTCAAGAAATTTACAATAATTCTGATGGTGTGCTTCTGCTAGCAAAATAGATGCGCTAATTTTGTAGCAGTAAAGAAATGCTTAAATTGGCTAGTCACGTAAAAAAATATCTGTGCATAAACATTTTTTGTTCACTTTAACCTGTATAATTACCGCAAAAATTGCAAGCGTTTATGTGAGGATGTTAAAGATCAGCCGCACTCGCTCAGGAGTTCAATAACCAGAAACTTCGCTGCAGTTTCAGATAGAAAAAACAAAATTTATTTTTAAAACAAAATTGATAGGCCTTATCAACTTTGTAGCAACTATAAAATGTCGCATATTTATACATTTTTCAAAAACAGTTTCCTTAGCTCTACAAGTTTCAAACAATGTTACTTTACTCTTTGTTGCGCATACATTTCATACACAAAATATCTTCTTTGTAACGACAATATTTGTGTTTTACAACGTCGTGAACTTTCGAGAACGACAGGTAATGAAATTGGCCCCTCCGGATTGAATATGTTTGATATTTTTTCCCTCGTAAATTATGCAGTTAATAAGGAAATGAAGTTCCTTTTCGGGCTACTGGCATGGGACATGCATAAAATATAAAATACTCAATGAAATCTGAAATATCTATTTCCGGATCCGTGTCGATCTCTCGTAGTACACTAGCTGTGGTAATGTCTGCCGTGTAGCTACCTGTAACCGTGGTTAGACGTAACCGTAGTTAGCTTAACCGCGGTTAAGGCTGTACGTGTGACAGCGGTATTAAGGTAGAGAGTAAAAAAAAAGGTTTTTTTTTTTTTGCGTTAGAAGAAAACATTCTACGTTTCGCGTCCCACTCGCATTCTTCTTCAGGGTTTTCTTTCAGCCGGGGGTCACGCCTGTTCTCCACAATAAGGCAGACTCTCGATCAGCAGTGCACCTGTAGACCGGTTGACGTTACCGGCTGTCGCCTGGATGGGCCAGAATTCCACAGAAAGTCGCTTAAGTCGACGACGCGGGAGTTGTCGAATTCAATGCGGTGGTAGTTTACCATGCTATGCTCAGCGAGTGTACTCCTTTGTCACGCGAACTTGCGGACATCGTTTTTATGTTGTCGCAGCCTCTCGGGGGAGTTCTTCGTTTCCCCCACGTAAAACATTTCCCGATCAGCACATGGTATGGAGTAAACCAGCCCTTGCGCTTTCTCTTCGGACGGCCTGTCTTTTGGGCACGAAAAGGCGCAGGTGCCAGCAATCCATCTGCTACATCCACTTCCACGAGAAGCATGTCCGTACAGTTTCTCATGGCGAATTATGCGGCTTTCATCAAGCTTTGTGTGGCGATGGCCCAAACCTCCACACAAGGAGTCGGCGCGTCTTGAGAAATTGGTCCCCACAATTTCCAAACAAAAAAAGCGATTCAGCCCGCGCTTTCTTGGCCAATGCCTGGCAGGCCGACAGCAGTCCGACGCTGCGACGAAAGAATTTGTCGGGGCGAGCTCTGAGAAAACGACACCCCCATGATAAAAAAGTAACGAGTAACGTGACACCACACGTTACCGAAAAATTACCGTAAGTACGTTACCCGTTACAGTTTCTAAATTGTAACGAGTACGTTACTAAGTTACCGAAAAAAGTAAGGCGTTACCGGTAACGCCGTTACTTGTAACGCGTTACTGCCAACACTGGTTAACGCGCACGCTGCGAATTTTTTATTGTTCAACAACGCACAGGAGAAATCTCCCACCGGCACCACCTTGGAGGTCAAGATCTGGTACTAGCGTTAAGACTGGTTACGCACTACGACGGGGAAGAACGGGTGCCGCTTTAAGGAGCTTCGCCCCTAAAAATGCAGGAACACGACAGCGAAATATGAAGAATGCAGAGCTTGAACAGGCGTGATAAACGTGGGGTCATTCAGCCTCTTGTAAATCTATATACTCGACTACAGACGTGAATAAACTAATTTTGATTCCGTGACAGTGCATGGTGGTGATTTGGGCGAGTTTTCTTCAAGAAAACCATGCTCTAGCGATGACCCGGACGGGGACACTTGATATGACCCCTCTTCTTGTGTCCGTGTCTGTCAGCTCTATAAAACAAATGAAAACAATTGCACTTCGTGACCGGCCCCAATTTCTCATCTCAAAGGACTCGGCTTTTTGTTCCGCCTGTCTGTCGTCGCTAAAAAAGGTCACATTATTGCCGTTCGATTTTAACATGCAATGGCGGCTGCTTTTCGCGCATTAGGTTTCCCTCTTTCATTTTCTACCGGCGGCTGTTGTTCGTTTGCAAGTGGATGAGCCGGAGGTGTTATAGCCTGTGCGAAAATACACACACTGACTCCGCGTACGATTGCCCAGGTGAGGAGAAAAGTGTGAGCCAGCGCTTGGCAGCCGGCCTCAACGACGGCACTCCGGAAATTGCTCCGCCTGGCTGAAGCGTCTTTCCCGAGAGCCAAATCGAGCGTGTCGCGGAACCTTGAGTCTCCGCGTCGGATAAACGCACGACGGCCGACGTCACGACAGCCTCGTTGCGCGCATCCTCAGTGTTGTAGCTGCTAGGCATCACCGAGTCGCTGTCGACCCCAGCGAGATATATCTGTTACAAGTTCCTTAAGCTCACCTGTGAAAAAATCCGTAAACAGGGGGTGGGTGCTCGAGCCGACGTTTCGACAAGTGGACTTGTCTTCTTCAAGGCTTGGCCTGAAGCTCACATAGGCATTCTCATGTGGCCTGAATAATGCCATCTAGCCATCTCTTGCACGCGCAACCTCCACTTTGGCTAGCATTAGCTTACGTTCCATTGAACCGGCAGGCCGCACGTCACCAAAATTTTAATTTTTTTTTTCGTTTCAGGACCCCTGCTTGGAAAGAACATTCGGATTTAATCTCCCTTGTGACAGATAGACACACATATTAAAGACTTTCGCACGTCGTCGACGTGTATACGCACTTTTGCTTCCGCCAATCGAGGAAGGAACAGGAGAGAAAGGAAAGGCAGGGATGTTAACCAGTCTAGAAAAACTGGTATGCTACCCTACACTGGAGAAAAGGATGAGGGAGTTTTAAAGATAGAGAGAGAGAGAGAGAGAGCAAGCACGCATGCACACAAAGTCCCAGAGCTCAATCAAAGTGAAATACACAATACTACCCTGCCTAACAGCCCCCATATATCTTTTTTTTTTTTTCACAATCACGCAATTCAGATACATTGCACTTTCATATGCTGGCTTTGTTGCCTCTTTGCTTGTTAGTTCGTTTTTGCGGATGATTTTTTCGTCCGTGTGCACAAAGACGGCCACCGACATTTCTCTAAATAACGCTACACGTATGTATCCACGATTCTTCCGTTCATCTGAATTGTCTATATGCACCGTTTCAGTTACACCTACTGCTGCGACACAACGGCAATTGCGTTCTTCCGCAGAAGATTAGATTCGTGAATGCGATACTAGATTGAACACACCGGCAGTATTACGATTACGGCTTAATGTAGAGCAAGAAAGGGCTCGTGGCAAGGGCGTCCGTAGAACTTTTTCCAGGGGGGTGCATCAGCAGAGGGTGGGGAGGGGGAGGGGGGCATACAGCATAGCTGGCTTTTGTTTCATTGCCGTGACATGACCGGCAAGATTAGTCCAGAGCAGTATGTAACGTGCAAAGTTGGCTGGTAATCCTGAATGATGCTTCACGCGGATATGCGGGACTGGAGTGTGCTAATCAAGCTGTGTAGCTTATTGCTACTGCATAGAAAATTATTATACAAAATTCCAAGGGGGGGCAGCTGCCCCCCCCCCCCCCTTGCACCCCCCTCCGGACGCCCATGGCTCGTGGCATACATTAGGTGCACGACAAAGAATTCCATTTGGTGAACATTAATCTGAAGCCCGCCGCAATCACTTCTCTCGCAGACCATTCGCTGCCGTAGAAGTTATTAGGCCCCATAAGCGTTTGTTTTTTGCTGTTCTAGGAGCGCAGCATGCCAGATGGCGAGGCACAAACTACACGGGCCTTCCTTTATCGTCGCCCGCCCACTGCGGTGACTCAGCACCTACAGTACTGCGCTACTGGGCTGGGCATGAAGGCCTGTGTTCGATTCCTAGATAGTGCGACCGCATTAAGTGCGAAAACACCCGCGCATACTTAGATTTAGGTGCACGCTAACAAATCCCACACGGTCAAAACTAACACGACACATCGCGCCTCACGACTCTTCAAGTTCGTCATATCATCGTTTCGGCTGTGCTGTCCGCGCTGCATTCCCCCACTGCTCGTGCTGAATCAGAGGGACCGTTGTGACTGGCGTCAGTGCAACATATACAGGGTTATGAATTTTTTGCTCGGCTGAACGAGTCACATTCCGTACGATTCGTCAACCGAAGGGACGCGCGGCGCCACTTCGCGACAGCCGTTTTGGCGGTGTCTGTCGGGCGCCATGCATGATAGGGCTTGTGTTTCTTCACGTCCGGATAGCAGCTGCTTCGCCGTGAGTCATTTGAGGAGGCTCGTCTCCTGCTTTCGTGGGCAGGACTGGTGCGCCCTTTTGGTTGCTCAACTTCGTTGGCGAAGGGCGAACGATCGCTCGGCACCAAAGAACGGGCCACTTGATGAGAGCCGCGGTATAGATGTGGGCCGCTCATAGGCGTATTGCCTTTCAAATCGCTCGTGCCGAAATTGGGCCGAGAATTCTGGCTGAAAAAAGTTTTTTTAGTGCCAATTCTCGCACTAAAAAGGTTCAGGACATTATGCAGCCTGCAGTGTCGTCAGTGGTGTCGCACGTTATGGTTGAAACAATTTCGCACGAGCCACCTACAGCGGCGCTCTTCACCGCCTGCATTTTGCGACGCTCAAACTGCACGGGTTTCGTCGCTCATTGCTGCGTAAAACCATGGCCCAATAACATGTTTGGCGCCCAGTCGGGGTTCGTTTCACCGAAGAGCTAAGACGGCCTCCCGAAAATCAAGGCGCCATCGCAGCGTTCAGTTCGGTGCTTCACGTTTCGACAGAAATTGACCTCGCGCATAACTCCGTGGTGATATACTCGGCGAAATGGTGAGGAGATTCGGAAGCATAACTTGCCTATTATGAAGTGACACCCGCACACACAAACGTTGTGCAACGTCTGAGGTCCTTCCTGTTTACGCGCGCATAAGCCATGTGCTCCGCTTCTCGGACAGCTCTTTCGTGCGGTCGCACGGCTTTGTGATCACGTTTTGCAAACAGTACGTCCCCGCGTCTGTTTTTTTTTTATTGATTTACATTTCCCGTGCAGCAGCCAAGTATCGCACAAATCGCCGTTGCAATGTGCAGCGTTGACGGGAAATGCCAGAGCCGCACAGCTTGAGTCAGTGCCGTCTGCTGCCATGTGTTTGGTAATGGCGGCGCATGCCGCGAAATCGTATCCCAGAGTTCCGCGGTGCTACGTAGTTGCAAGTTATGTATAGTGGAGGGCTCCGCACAGTACATAGGCCTCCAGCATTACGCCTCCGTCGAAATGCGACCGCCGGAACAACTAACGTTGAATAGCCTACGAGCTTCAAGACAAGAACGACAATGTAGAAACCATCGGTCAAGTCGTATTCTCTGCGACACAATGTACAGTTGACAAAAAGTGCAGCGTCGACGTGGTTCAGAGGAGGGGCTTGGTATATATATTTCAAACGGCAGAAAATGTTGCAACCAGTACCTTGGGTTGTAAGTGCCAGCCTGTCCCGTCGTGTTCTTGCTCTGTGGCTCATGTTTCCCGCTGGTTTTTATCCAATTCAACCAGTACCTTGTGTGCCCAGTGTTATCGTATTAAAACGATTCTTTCCAATAGAGGGCCACCTCACTTATGTTTATGACGGCAAAGAAATTCTCTTCTCAATACATACATACATACATACATACATACATACATACATACATACATACATACATACATACATACATACATACATACATACATACATACATACATACATACATACATACATGTTACGACATGTGTTCCTAATGCCCATGTATCGGAATATTCGGTCCCTTTTTCCCCCCACCCTGTGGCATACTGACTTTAATTAAATCGCTGAATATTCTCGTGATTTTCCATTTCTAATAGTTAGAGCAGACCTCACGTCCGTCTCGGCTGTTTCACGTCATTGCCGTACATTTGAGACGTTGAAGGCGCGTAGTACTTCGCCGAAGTTAGGACGATTGGCGAATGTGACGACTGCTGCCAGCATCGATGTGAGCCCGCGCGCCGACCTTCCTTCTACTATCCGGCAGATCGTGTGCGAAGGACTGCGATGACACGAAGCATTTGTGTGCGACACCATTAAACATCAGGATACCAATTCACCGCATTGCTCGGTAGACCGCCGGGATATGCCACGGACACCAGCAAAACAGAAACTATACGTGATCACACGGGACACATTCGCGTTTGAACGGCGATATGGCCAACGCTTTCGTCCCAACCCGGGCGTGCAAAGGCGGACAGGTCCTGTTCAGCATGCTGAGTCACTGCACTCAGTTCGACGACCTTTCACAGGTGAGCGCTCTCGGAGGCATTTCGTCAAGCATCCTCTACCCGTGTCTACAACTGTAGCGGCGAGGGTCACGTTGCCGCCAACAATAGCCGCCAGCCGCAGAGGAACAACCGATCGACGACATCTGACCGGCCTCGCGTTGTACGTGCGCACACATTCACAGGAAGCACGTCTAACCAGATCCCGGGGACGATGTGAAACCGTTGTCCGATCGCAGCTTTACACCACCGCCTGCTCCTCACGTAATCCGGTTGTATCCCCGGCGCCGCTACCCGTCGCCCTCTCCAGAAAACTATATAGTCGGCGCGGCCGTGCGGCCGTTGTAGGTGAGGTCACTGGAATGTCTTCCATTTCGACAGGAATACCTCCGTCAATTTGAATGTTTAAATGGACACTAAAGCGAAAGAATAAATCGGTTTAGACTCATAAATTACAGGTATTATGAAAGCTCTAGTGCCGTTAATTTCACCACCATAGGTTTAATAATAGATGAGAAAATCAATGCCAAAATCCTCACTTTAAATTCCCTGCTGAAATCTCTCTGGGTGGTGTCACGGATTTCAAAGTGTTTCTTCGTATTTTGGCCCCATTCTGAGGCGTAGCCAGAAATTTTTTTCGGGGGGGGGGGGGGGGGTTCAACCATACTTTATGTATGTTCGTGCGTGCGTTTATATGTGTGCGTGCCTATATACACAAGCAAAACTGAAAAATTTCGGGGGGGGTTTGAACCCCCCCAACCCCCTCCTTGGCTACGCCCCTGGCCCCATTGGCTCGATGAAATATCCTGAAACTTGGTATGTGAGGTCTCTGGCTCCATCAGAAGACAATGTACTTCATTTTTACCGATCAGAAACTATGTAGGCCTTAGTAGACCCCGTCAAAATGTATGACGTCACGGCGACTGGTGCCGGAACTTCAACGTGGCGTCGCCTTCCGCATTTTCTTTTTGCGCGTTTTCTCGCTTACCAAGCGGCTTTTCGCGGCAATCGTGGTGTTTTTGGTATCGTGAAAGAGTAATGTACTAATACGAGAAAAATCGTTTTCTCTTTAGTGTCCCATTTCAACAGTGGCCTTAGTGGACACAGGCATCGCGTTTAAACACCCCGAGAGAGAGACGTAACTTTATTTTTGTCCTTGGTGGGGTCAAGGGAGGCGGGGGCCGGGAGACTAGCCCTACCGGAGCCCCCCTTCCTCAGGCGGCGGCCAGACCTTAGGTCTTGGCGGCGTCTTCGGCCAGCCGGACTGCCCAGAGTTGGTCATCCGGGCACGCGCTGAGCAGCATAGCCTCCCACTGCTCGGGCGTGGTTATTTTAAATTTAGGGTTCTTGCTGTCTAAAGTGATATTTTGCTGGGATCATGCCGATACGTTCTGCGGGGTGGGTTACGAGCCGTTGTATGGGGTGTGTACGTTAGTTTGGGTGGTCAAATATTTAACGCGGAGTTTGCAGTTCTCCGCCATGCTACGCATGACGTAATCCTGGGCTTCGATTCTCTGAAGCTGTCCGGTGCCCATGTAGATTGCCGAACGGGAGATACTACTGCAGATTC
Source organism: Rhipicephalus sanguineus (assembly GCF_013339695.2). Taxonomy (NCBI): domain Eukaryota; kingdom Metazoa; phylum Arthropoda; class Arachnida; order Ixodida; family Ixodidae; genus Rhipicephalus; species Rhipicephalus sanguineus. Next base: position 134,255,300 of record NC_051176.1, on the reverse strand, counting down.
AAGAGTTTCTGTTGCGCTTACACCCGCCGTGTTACAAAACTGCACTTTGCGTGTACGTGGATACGATTGTGCCACCGTTGTCTACCAAGTGCGTTCCAGTCGTATGTTACCCAACAACCGACAAACATTTGACACTACAGTGGAGCACGCGTTCATCTCAGTTGTATTAAAAAGAATGTTCTAGCACATATTGTCGTACGCTGGCACTTATTCACAGGCGTGATGGCTTATGGACGATCAAATGTTCCGATGAACCGACGGTACTGCCGAAGGGTCTGAAACTTGCGGCGATTCGTGAAAAACAAGTGTTGCCACTTGCCATCCTTGCAGAGAGCAGCGATTCTCCGGATGAACCTCATTCCAATATTGTACATGCCACGGACTTCTCCATTATGGCTATGACGAACAAATCGCTCAGCACTAACCAAAGTCGTGAATCGACGGGTATTCTGCGAAAATACTCCGGGGTGTTCGACTTTTCACAGCCAAAAGTTACACCATGCTTTCGTCATTCTCGTATACAGCATCGCATAGATACGGGACCTAGCCGACCTCTCTGACAGAAACCATAGAGCGCAGGCTGATTGGTAAGCAAGTTCGTGAAATGCCAATGAAAAATATAATCCAAGAGTCATGTAGCCCGCGGCTGACCACAGTAATTATATTTAAAAAGAAAGATGGCACATGTCGATTTATGCCATCACCAAAAAAAGACGTATACCCCCTGCCATGGCTTGGAGATGTGATACATTGTCTTTCATCGGCCTCTTAGCTTTCGTCTCTTGATTTGAAGTCGGGATACTAGCAGATACCTATGCTCGAGGAAGACAAAGAAAAAACGACATTTGTTGCACCAGATAGACTTTTCGAACTTAACGTGATGACCTTCGGACTCATGGACAACATTCTCCACGGTCTGAAGTGGGAAGTCTGCATGTGTTATTTGGAGGATACAGTTATTTTCGGGCGCACCTTCTGTGAGCCAAACAGACGTCTCGGTCTTGTGTTGTGCTCACAGGTGTTGCATCAAGATTGAGAATATCTACCTTACTTCCTTATGAACTTGTACTCAGTCAATAAAAAAAAAAAGAACACACTAAACCTTAGAGCTAGAATATAAAGACAGGAGACAGATGGGAATAAATACAAGACCAGACAGTCCGGTAAAAATTATTCGGAAAGCGTTCAGTGCGTACCCCGAGTCAAGCAGGAATCCATCCAGCCGACATCAGTATCGAAACTTTGGGGCCTTGCAGACGACGCAAGAAACGACAGCCAAATAAGAAAACGCGAAGAGGCGTAAAGGTAAAATACTCAGACATCTTCGAAATGGTGTTTTCCATTGTATGTGACATCCACAGAGCAGTAATTCATAACGGTTACTTTTTTTCCCCTTTCTTTCCAGAGTTACGGCACATTAGCCACGGTCCTATCTACCGTGTCGTAAATTAATTCCGAAGCAGCCCACCGTCCGCTTCGCCCCAGCATTGTACTCATTCGGAACAAAATGCTGCCTCTTCCTACGGGTACCGCGAAGGCTCTAGGATGCGACCGAAGATGGACAAAAAAAATAGAGACAGAGACGCCACGCAACTTCCTTTCTTTTTGTCCGCAGCGTGAGTCGTTGACCTTGAACATCAAAGCGCGGCCCTCGCCAGCGTCTCGTGTGATGATGTCTTCCGGGCAGGCCGCACGTCTGACCGCTCTGCATCGACCGAGCGAGTCGCTTTATGTTCGATGCAGAGAACGCCTCGCGGGACGACTAAATGTGCCCCAGCTTCGTTTCTGCAGCACTCGTTCGTTCGCATCGACGGCCGTCTTTTTTTTTCTTTTTTTTTTCGGGCTTTCTTTTTTTCTGCCCCGAAGCGTTTCGTCCCGGAACGGTGTGTCTCCTTTTGTGCTGACCGTTCCACCGAAGCCACCGACCGTCCTCGATTCGTAGCGGCCGCCGCGAAGCCAGTTCCCCCCCGTTCGAAAAGCAGGCGGCGTCGGCCGTCCTGCCCACGGAAGGAGCGTGGGCTTCTCCCGCATGCGAGCGTGCGCGGCCGCGCTGCGTTTCGCGGTAAGAAAGCAAGCAAATAGGCTGAAGACGGAGCACGCGCCGTAGTAGATGGCAGAGTGACGTGGCCCGCTGCCTCCGCTCGTTCGTTCGAGGCACCCCCCCCCCCCCCCCCCCCACTTCTTTAATTCTTTTGAATCGGCTGCGCCGGCGCTGACCTCGCTGCGTGCGAGAGCCGGTGTGAGTGTGGGTTAGCGAGCCAGATTGTGGGCCGCGCCCGTGGCGTAGGTATCAACGACGCCTTCGCGCCGCAGCCCCGATGACGGCCACGAGGGAACACGACTGAGCGAGGAGCTTGCTCCTGCGGCACGGCGCGAGTCCCGTTACGTTACGCAGCCTGAGCCAACCTCGACTCGAGTTCATTACTGGTGGCTAGTTCCTTCCAAGACAGGCGGCTTGTTTTTGTACGTATGTACTACGTACAAGCCTGTTCTAGAGGTACATTCTGAAAACAGTTCGCACCCTTTCTGGAGTCTTTTTGTCCCGCAGCAATAATCGTCATCCGACTTGCCTGCGTTTCCTTTCTCGAAAACTCGGCGCTCGCCACTTTCCTATATACTATGCTATGCTATGTCACGCTGATTGCACGCACGCAGTTCACCAGCTGGAAGTACAGTCGCGCCTAATATGAGTTGCAACATGCTGTCCGTGCTGAAAGTGGGGCCAATACTGCAAAGCGGCGCCGACATAGCAAAAATTAGTTAAGTAAACACTATCTCAGTTACCATGGTATTATCTAAACCAATTTAACGTTTGCCAGAGTAACCGTTCAGACTTGGGGCCCATTGAACCATAGCCACCGTGTTGCAAGTCATATTGAGCGCGACTGTACAAGACTCGCGGCAGTAACGCGAGGAAAGGCACACAACATGGATGGCGATTATTGCGGGATAACGCACCAAGTACGCAGTTTCTTTTTGGAGTGAAAAGGGAGATATACAAAGAAGCGTTACACGAAGACTTAGAGCTTAGTTAAAGTTCTTCGCGTGAGTATAGGTCGCCCAAAGAGTCGCCAAAATTAAAAAAAAAAAAAAGAAGAAACGAAGCCACTGCCCTCACTACCTGAGCTGGCTTCGGGACATGTCCAGTTGACCTACTATTGTATACGCATCTGTATAGAAGACTCCGAAGAGGAAGGCGAACATTCTGCCCCACTTTTCGGAGTTTTCTAGCGCGATAAGTATATATCGCTGGATCGACAATGCACAGCCAAAATTCACGAACAGTAAGGCCCTCGTCGTTCTTAACAAAATTTGTGAAATGATACCTGTAGTGTCGTGATCACTGTCGGACATGCTAGAGGTACTATTTCTTTAATATTGCCTGTGACAGATAGCACATTTGTAATACTTGGACTTTATTGCGCAAAGAAGTGTACACTACTTGCGCAATAAATCAAATACGTTATAAACTGTAAATAAGATAAGTAAATATTACATACCTAAGTACCCGAAATAATTCATTTGCCGCAAGTACCGAAATACATTAATTGTAGCTGGTGAATTGTATATATATGTATGCCAGCACGGCCAAATATCAGATCTCACATATCGCTCTTCTCACATATAGTCTGCGTTAAAACGCACATCCAGTTGAAAGGATTTCTAAGGATGGCACTGGTATCTAGATGTGCGCTGTAAAACATGCAGTAATAATGCACTGTTCTTCAGCTTAGTGTTTTCCTAACAGAATGGGTTTTATGCATTGAAGTAAAAAAGTTACTGGACCACTAACGCATTTGTCGTAAATTACGGGAATTAATGCCTCGAAGCCATGTCATCCTGGGAATGCGTTCGAAATGGCCTTGCGAACTCACCGGCAGCGATTTCTGAATAGCAATATTTGTCGCAAATTAGCTAAAATTATTCATGAAAGTTGTGTTAATTAGCCTTTTATACACATTTCGATTTCTCGTGCTGGTATTGGTAGCGTCTTCATGTAAGTGAGCGCAATAACTCCAATATTGAAAGCGAACTTTGGATTTTTGCGTAGATCAAAATACATTCGGTCCATATGATTAACAGAGTAAGCTGAAAGTATAAGAATAAAAACAGCAAATGATCAGTGGTGGATACTTGTAACTGCTATTTCAAGAACACTATTACAACGCACTTGTAACAACATTAACTACGCGTGAAGCGCTCGTCCGTCTGCTGTTGCTCGTTTTTTCAGTGTCCATAAAGTCGTGTTTGTTAATCAACAAATTTTAAGAATGCTCAATAAAGGTTCTGCTTTCTCTGAAATGTCCACCGAGGCAGTTGAGCATGTTTTTGCAGCGAGTTTTTTAATTATCGCATTTGTCTTAATTGTCGGACGCTAATTTTGAATTGCTGGCTGATGAACTCTTCGCACACATTGGTTCCTACAGTGCGTGGGAGTTACATTTCTTTTTTTGCGATTTTCGGTCGAGCGATGTGTATTTTGGGGTTGCGAAGCGGGCGAGATAATTAGTGGCCTCGCGTGATGAAGGAATCCTGCGAAACCTCACGCGCATGCTCGAATTGGTGCAAAACAAAGCATACATACAGTTGAATTGTAATTTCTAATTGTCCTACTGCGCGTTATCACCCAATTCTATAGCGACATTTTGTATGTCAGCTAGTAAAGACAATGGACATCCATGTGTGCGGAAAAAAATAGATCTGATTCTGCGATACCGTTCTGATGAATTAGCATCGCATCAAGGTTTATCGCTGAAACTATATGTAGGGGCTCGATTGCAAGTATTCATGAAGACGATTGGATAATACAATTTCTTCAGCTATAGCGTACAGTTCCTTTCTTTTCATTTTTCCCGATATGGGACTGAACGACAAAGCGAGAAGTAAACAAAGTACATACAAGGAGACTATGCAAATAAGGGCTGCACAACTCAAAATCGTCGAGGTCCAAAACCAATTTCTCTGATTGTCAAACGGCCAGCACTTTAGTAAAAGCCGTTCAGTGTTTCGCTTTTAAAGGCCGCACAGAGTATAGTGTCGTCGCGTTTGTGGCTTATTTCAGCATATTTTGTAATGTCACGTGGATCGTATACAACAGCCGCGAACGATATCTGCTAAGAGACGCAAGTGCTTCCGAATAGAGACGAGTGTTTGGTCTTCCGGTGTCACAGGTAAAAGGATCGTGAGAAAACTTGCCATGGCGTTTTTTCACGTGAATTCGAATAAATTGGTGCGCAGTTTTAAATGTGTCAAAAGGCCCTCGATCGACAAGTGATTACGATTCAATGTAACGCTTCCTTTTATTCCCAAGCGCAAGCGTTTATCTTTCAAATGAAAATATTCATTTGAAACTAGAAGCTAGCGAAGAGCGGCAAACGCCGGTGAAAAATTACGGTGAAAAACGTCGCGTCACTCGCCGTTAAAATGGACGACGAGTGTATGTCTGCATGTTGATATCGATATTGTGAGTCGGTTTAACAGTTCCTTCGGCGACCAGTGTTCAGTGCACGCGGTTATTTCGTGTTCGTCTCTCCTTGTGTCTATGTTTTCCCTTTGTCTATTATTTTCATTTCCGCATTTTCTTCCCCAGTGCAGGGTAGCCAACGGGAACTACCGCTGGTTAACCTCGCTGCCTTTTTATGATTTCTACCTTCCTAGATGCATGTACTATATGCGATGGAAAGGAACGCGAACAGTGCGGCGCCTATGCACTCCGCTGCTCGCATTTCTTTTCAAGCAGTTGTAGCTTTGGCTGGGAATAAAAAGACACTATAGAGTTATCCATGATACATTCATGGACGACTCAAGCGTCTTTTTATTGCCACCAAGATAAGAGCGCGATGAAAACAAATGCGAACAGCGAAGCACTTACGCGACGCTCTGTTCGCGTTTCTTTCCAACGCCTTTGAACCGTCGGTCTGACAATACTTAATCACTTTATCACGATCTTCTTATACGTTTCCATAGGAAGCGGCCTGTTAAATGCATTGCCCTAGTATAGAAGGCCTCTAGCCATTGTTCCTAGATTCAACAACTCCGGATGTGCTGCCGTGTGACCAAATATTTTTTGAAGATTGAAAAGCTCCTTGATACAACGTGATAGAACGCGTTGCCTTGATAAAACGTGGATTCGCGTGCGGTGCCTGCGGTTGACATCGAATCAGAAAATGCGACGGGAAAACGCGTACTTGATTCAAATACATAGGCACTGCGCCAATAATGAGGTATTGGGATTTATAGCTTGGCAAATGCATTCGTTTTCACAAAAAGAAAAAAAATCACACACTCGCACATCTTTTTCTTTTTTTTCGTTTCCTTTAATGCCGCGGTGATCACGAAGCCATTTCACTGTCTCTATCATTTGTGTTTTGAAACCGAAATCACATGCTCTTCTTGCATGGTCACCAGCACAATTCGGTGTTTCACTGCGCAAGGAACGGGGACGACATTGAAAGACACACACATACTCACACTTTCAATGTCGTCCTCGTTCCTTGCGTAGTGAAACATCGAATTGTGCTGCACCCAACTAGCCCAACGCTCAACCTCAGTCCACCAGCGCACACCATCAAAAACGTGACATCTGGACTTCCTACAACGTAAGGTCAGTTGAGGCCTATACTAAACAGATTTCGGTCCGTAAGTGCATAGCGATGTGGTTGAATCAGGATTTACCACCTCCATATTTATTCGAAAATGACCCTTGTCTTGGCTTCGAAATCCCATCGGCGCAGGATAAAATTAAGCACATCTTTTGAAACGCTGGTCACACCATCTGCGGCTCAGCACCACGTATGCACAAACAGCTTCATGCACACAATCTCACGAGTTAGAACGCTATGCACATGCGGCCACGTGGATCAGAATATACAGCGTCTTCTACTAGAGCAACATAAAGACAACGTTTATTAGGTGATCTGATAGCGTCACGTGGTTGTGACGGTGAGGATCGCCGACGCAAAGGTCAAACCGGTAGAGATTAAGCTCTTTCTTGGGCGATCCTGTGGACAATAATAATAATAATAATAATAATAATAATAATAATAATAATAATAATAATAATAATAATTGTTGAGGCTTTACGTCCAGAAAACACGATATGACTATGAGGAACACCGTAGAGGAGGACTGCGGAAATTTTGACCAGCTGGAGTTCTTTAACGCGTACCTAAATCTAAGTATACGCGGGCCTCTATAGGATTTCGCCTCCGCCGAAATGCGGCCGCCGCGGCTGGGATTCGATCCTGCCTTCGGGTCAGAAACTGTGGGTCAGAACCTGTGGACAGCTGAGTAACACTCATAACGTTACTTCCTTTGCTGTGCAAGGGACCAACGACTGTGCTCGCCGCTATCGTTGAGAGTAACACTCGCAACGATAGCGGCGAGTACACTCGACGGCCGTTGCTAATCTGATGTGCAGTGGATCAAACGCGTCGGCTATTTATGCATGAGTCACGGCACATTCCAGTACAATCGCAGGTAATTGCGAGCATTCCAGAGATTGTACTCCACTGTGCGTGTCGCGCATGCAATCTGATTACGACTGAGATAATATTCCAGATTGCTCTATATTCAGGCGTCGCTTGCACCGAGCGATAGATAACTGATGTAACCGTTTTAGACAGTGGATCCCTGCCACATTCATAAAGAAAACTAAGCACGCGTGTCAGTTGCGTTGTACCGGAGGCCCCTGAGCCTTGATAAGATCTTAACTTCATGGGCCATGGGCAACGAATTCATTGCATTTGGGAGCATTATTGACACTCCAAAAATTTCTGGAAAGGAACGATATTTCCGGAAGATTTTGAGTACAGTATTTATAATATATTAAAGGCTCACTATATGCGTTAAATTTGGTCTTATCTTGCACCATTATATGCCTGGATTTGTGCGTCTTCGTGTAAATATATTCTGTGTTTTCTTGTGCGCCCGAACTTGAGTGTAGTCATATAGGACTGGACTCACAAATAGTAGTGCTCAACTTTAGAACACTTGTTAGAAACACGTGCAATAAAGGTATCCTAAAATTTCTGCTGTGCCTTTAGAAGCAGAATTTCGTCATGCTATGTCTGCTAATGTGGCCATCTCTAGTCTACTGAAAAACCAAAACTACGCCACTGGAGTAATGCCATGTGCTTATTTATTTATTTATTTATTTATTTATTTATTTATTTATTTATTTATTTATTGAATACTGCGGACACGTAGTCCAAGGAGGGATGGCTACAAATGGTACATACAGTGAATACGTGAGGAAGATAAAAGACAAGAAAACAATAATATAACAGAAACAGGGTGAATATGTTTGGCAAAACACTACAAAACAAAGCAATAATAATAAACATCACGATGTCAGTACGATTATACAATTCCAATCGGTTATAGTGCGATCCAAAAAATAATACTTAAATGTGTTCGCTCTCACGAAGTAAGGTGTTGATGTATTTCGTCTACGGTGGCGTGTGGTTCGGATTAATAGCTGCGATAGATACAGAGGTGAGTCTAGGGATAAATTGCTAGTGGAAAGCAGTTCAATAACATCTGGGGTTGAACGTCCCAAAACCACGATATGATTATGAGAGACGCCGTAGTGGAGGGCTCCGGAATTTCGACCACCTGGGGTTTTTCAACGTGCACCCAGATCTAAGTACACGGGCCTCAAACGTTGTCGCCTCCATCGAAAATGCAGCCGTCGAGGCCGGGATTCGATCCCGCGACCTTCGGGTCAGCAGTCGAGCGCCATAACCACTAGACCACTGGGCGGGGCTGTAAAGCAGTTTAAGGAATTCCAGTCTCTGCTTCTGACTTCCTATGTCGAGTGGTTCAATAGGGTTAATTTTCATAAGTTCTGTGGGGGAATCCGATCTTGAAAATTTGTTGAATATAAATCTGTCTGCTTTTCGCTGCACTCTCTCAAGGCTATTGATATTAGTTTTAGTGCACGGATCCCAAACTATGCATGCATATTCCAGTTTAGTTCTAATTAAGGTGTTATAGCATAGCAATTTTACAACGGAAAGGGCTTTTTAAAGTTTGTGCCTCAAAAGGCATAATTTTCTGAAGGTTGAGGTACAAGCGTTACTTATGTGATCATTCCATGATAGCGTGTTGTTAAATGTGACGCCTAGATATTTATAGTTAGTTACTTCATGTAAAGGGGGTGAACCTTAACTTATACGTATAAAGCAAGCGTGATTTTTATGTGTCATTCGCATTAGTACGCTTCTGCGTGTGTTTAGTGTGGTTCCCCAGTGACATCACCATTCAAGAATATTATTTAAACTACGACACAAACTAGTGTGATCGTTGACAGAAGTAATATATTTAAAAAGCATACAATAATTAGCGAATAATCGAATCGGTACACCATCTTCAATCGTGTTAACAATGTCATTAATATATAAAATAAAAAGAAGAGGGCCGAGGACACTGCCCTGCGGCACACCCGATGTGACTGGAAGGCAGTCCAATTTCGCACCGTTAATCTCTACCAATTGTTTCCGGCTAGACGAATATGCAGCTCCCCGAGAGATAAACATTTACGGAGATCCTGCATTTTCAAATTTAAGAATTATTTATCGTGTGAGAGTGTATCAAATGATTACGGAAGTCTAGAAAAATTATGTCAATTTGTCCGTTTTTGTCAAGGGTTGATGCAAAGTAATGAACCACAGTGACCAGCTGTGTGACAGTCGAATAGCCCTTTCTGAACCCATGCTGAAAATTAGTTAAAACAGAATGATTATCTAAATATGTAGTTACGCTTCTTGCGGCAATATGTTGAATAATTTTGCAGCATCGTGACGTTAATGAAACAGGACGGTAATTTTCTACCGGAAGACGGTCTTCCTTCTTATGAATTGGTGCAATGCGGGCTGCGCTCCAGTCACTCGGTAATACTGACGACAACTGAAGTAACGTACGAAATATTATAAAAAGAAACTTTGATAGAGTCACCGCATATCTACGAAGAAACAAATGAGGGATATTGTCAGGTACACTGGAACATTTGAGTTTTAGATTTAGCGACATAGAAAGTACACCAGAATGTGATATAAAATTTACGTAAGCAAATTGCGGCACTGTACAGTTATGTGAGCAATCACTAGAATTGGAGAAAACACTATGAAAAAACGTATTAAAGTGATTGGCAAGTTCTACCTTCTCGGCAACCATCTGTGCATTTACTGTCATTTGAGATATTGCTTTTTTTTCTTCTTGGCAATGTAATTCCAAAATTAGTTGGGTCATTTTTAATAAAATTCGGCAGAGACGAGTTAAAATAATAATTCTGTGAACTACTTACCGCAAGTGCAAGCTTGCCTTGCAATTCGGCTATTAAGTTTGGCTGCGCATGGGCCTTCTTCAATCTCTTAATGTTGCGTTTAATATGAATAATGTTACGATTGATCCACGCTATTTGCTTGTGTACTCGCTTTTTCTTATTTGCTATGAATTTGTCAAGACAAAAAAGATTAAGGCACCTTCGCACTAGGGGTGCCAAGCCGGAAGGAAGTTCGCAGCTGGGCGGCTTTCCTTGTTTCTCTTTCTTTCTTCCTCTGTTTCTTTCTTTTTTCTCTCATCTCTATGTTTTGTCTATGTCTTTGTTGTCTATGTTTACTTTTATTTATTTCTTTCTCTCGCTCTCTATTTCTTGCTTCCTCTTTCGTTCTATCTCTTTCTCTCTCTTTATTTCCTTCTCTCTCTTACTTTCTCTTTCCGTATTTCTTCCCTTTCTTTCTCTCTATTTCTCTATTTCTTTCTATGATATGCTCTACTCTCTCCCCTTCCTCCTTTCCCTCCGCCTCAACCTCACTTGCCTCCCCCGCCACCGTACTAAACTGTACTAAAAAAGGCTATGCTATGCTCTGCTAGCGTGCCTGGATAGCCGAGCGGTTAGGAAGCTCGCCTTCGAATCGTGGATACGCGGGCTCGCATCGCCAAAAATTTTTTTTCGCCTAGAATTTCTCTTTCTTTCTCTCTCTATTTCTCTCTCTCTCCCTCTCTCACTCTGTACTCGTTCTCTCACCCATCAGAGTTATTCCATACCGCGCCGGAGATATTGGCGCACGTGTTTCGGGAGCGAAGCAGAAGATGAAGAAGAGGACGAAGAGGAAGAAGAGGACGAAGACAGCGCGGGCCGATTCATGACGACGATAGTTTCTGTTCGCACTACCCGGCGCAACAAAAAGCTTTAAAGCTCGGCTCTTAAAAGGAGACATACTATCTTTGAAGCGAGCCCGAAGTATGTTAACATGATTCTCGTCAAAATCAGTTGAACAATTTTCTAAGTAATGCGTCTAAGCATGCGTCGTTGACGCGAGAATAATCTTTGACAAAATGGGCAGATGATTTTTTAGTTTTTGTACAAGAAGCAAGTAGCAAGGAAACGTGCGGGCAAGGGCCCAGTGATTGTTGGGTGATCGCATTCTACAAAGGACTGTGAGATGAACCCTTCTTCGGCCAAGTGTGAAGTTTCTTGTGTGTCTTTTGTGTGAACATTCTTGTTGACACGTGGACATTATGCATGACGGGAGAACATCCCTTTTAAAAGGACATTACCGTGAATGAGTTTTACAGTATTCTACGCTAATTAATAAGTAAGGGAAGAGGAGTAGCCGGAGTCATGTATAGGCACCAACCTCTCCTTAAACGCATTTAATTAAAAAAAAACGTGCACGAGATAGTGGTGTGATAGCCCGTGATGGACCACCACCGTGAATTCAACAAATTTGCGAGCAAAAAAAAAAAACCAGGTCTAAAACTGAAGACGAAGAACTTTGTACACGTGTCGGCTCAAGAACAGCTTGTACGAGATCGTGTGTTAACATGATATGAAGTAGTACATTGGATTCCTGCCTGTGATGAAGCCCAGGGTCAAGGCGGACGCAGTCCACACCGGGCAAATTAAAGTCACCCTACAAGAATGACTTTACTACTCAAATATTTACCCATAAAAAAAACAGCAATTCATGCAAAAATTCAATAGATGCGTCAGGAGGTCTATAAATTGCGAATAGTACGAAGTTATAGCCTGAAAGTGATGCCTTAAAACACAGGCATTCCAACGTGGGTATTAATTCTAGAACAGCAGCTTCAACCTGAATTTTGAGACTGCCACACATCCTCCCCTAGAATATTATCTACGCGATAAACACTGCAGGAAGGGGCAAATACATCTTGGTCGCTAATATCCTCGCGAAGCCAAGTCTCGTTAATAAAAGTAATGGCTGTCATGTTGAAGTAACAGTATCTCAAGCGAACTTGTTTTATTTACGATACTTCTAGCTTTAATATAACAGAGAGCTGAGCTAGTTGGTGAGTATTCATTTCTTAAAAGACAGTGTGTGGTGTCGGCGTTTGTTGTGTCGTGACTTCTTGTGTCCGTGTTTGCATGCCCTGTTTATTTATATTGAATAGCGTTAATGTTAATTATTCGTAGATGTTCATTTCACGGGTATTCGTTAGTTCATGCTTGTGTTTGCCGGGGGTGACTATCCGCAAGCTGCGCGCGTTTACTTTGTGATTTGTCCCAAAAGTAAACGTGTTTGTCTACCTTGAGTTTGTCGTGTATAAGTGACACCTCTTTCCTTGAAGTTTGTCGTTTGTTGCATTTTACGTAGTACAGCCGCGTGTGCGTGTGTGCGTGATGTCGCTTTACGTCAGCTCGCGCGATAGAAAAGTGTCAAAGTCTTGCTTAAATTACGATTACTGAAAAAAAAAAGTCATGCAAATATACAGCTGTCTCTTTGCTTCTCTTTTTTTGAAGTCATATTTGCACCTGACCTGCTTACCTCTCTATATCATTAATTCAGGCTTATTAATAACTCTTTTGTGTATATGTGTGTGCGTGACTGCCCGTGCTATTTGTGTGTATATGCGATCATTGTATATACCATAGTCAAAACCCGACACCTGGAGTACAAGCCATGGGTGATGAACCAAGCTAACATATCCGGGGTAATCATTAAAAAATATTTTTTTAGTGTTGTTGCTCCACAATTATCAGCACTATTTCACCGTCTTTTATATTTTCTCTTTAGATTTTTGAAAAGAATTCTAAACTTAACACGCGGAATTCAGCAGAGCCATATTTATCTGGCTCACAGACAATGAATCAGCTTGCTATGGCTTCAGTTGCAGGCTCGGTATAAATCACATCAAGAGAATTCTTTCGCGGAGACATATCACAGTTACACTCATTACTGGGGGAACCTTCGAAAGCTACAATGCATAACTTTATAATCGTACTGCTGAACAATACATAGTACAATATAATAACATGTACAAAATATATTCAAGTTGTTTCTTTTATAGTTGCGAAACGAACCATCACACAGTTAACACGGGAGAGAATCGTTGTAGTATACATTTGTCATCTTTTTATGCTTATAGCCTTTGCGAAGCCGTTTTCGAACGAATGCCCTTGAAGAACAAACTTTCCAAAACCTCAGGCACATCAGTGCTGCTCATTAAAACTTGAAGTTATGTGTAAACACGTGTGAAAAAAAAAAAAACTGCAACACCTGTTAAAGAATCGATATCACAGGCGCAGTTAGTTCGCTCGAAAAAAACGTTGTTGCTTTACGTTTCGTTTTTTTTTTTTTCGCCGCGGTTTTATAGATGCACATGCATAAGATACGTTTTCTTTTTCTCCTCGAGTCCACGATAGAGCGAAGCTTTGCGCAAGAAATCATAATTCGTTGGCTGCTGCACAGCGCCCGTCTGGGTTGGTAATATTTGCCTCTTCTCGGGCAAAGCTATTTTTCGCTCCGCTGCCCGCGCTGTCTGAACCCGGAGCGCCGGGGCATCCCTCGTCTCTGCCATTGACGCGGCCTAGCAGATGCACGCCGCCAACGCGGCCTTATCGCTCCTTCTTGGGCAAAAGAGAGCCGGTTTGAGCCGCCCCCTTTCACGTGACCGCGGGCCGCCGCGTCTATAAAGGGGAGCAGCGGAGGCGCGGCGCGTCACTTACGTACTTACGTCCGCTGCGAGCGCGTTGTTGTTCAGTGCGGAGTAAGAAGAGCAGTTCTTCCGGCACCACCAAACATGGTAAGACCTCGCTGCGATGCGCACTGTCCTTTTCCGGTGAAATGAGGCGCCGAGACTGCCGTGTAGCGGGTGGGGTGCGCGTCTGTGTGTATACTATAGCTGGCGAAGTTTCCGCTGGCTCTTCTTTTTTTGGCAACAAGCACCGTCTGGCCGCGTGCCTTTCTGCATTTTTGTTTTCCGTCCCTACAACGCTCCTTCATTTCTCTGCCTTGAAGGAGTTTAGACTTGGCGACAATGTCGAGTAGCGCTCCCCCTGTCTAGATCTCACTCGAGCTCTCACGGGCACGCGCTGCAGCTGTCATACTCCACGTGAGCCATATGTAATAATTGTTGGAGGTTTTATGTCCCGAAACCACGATATGATTGGGGGACGCCGTAGTGCAGGGCTCCGGAAATTTCTACCATCTGGTGTTCTTTAACGTGCACTGACATCTCGCAGTACACGGGACGTGAGCCATATGTATATATATGTATAGTTTCCTTTTCGGGGTAACTTGGCACAGCCGCAAGACTCGACAGTTGTGAGGCCGAAGGCGGCAAGTTTTAACGCGATGAAAAGGGACAGCATCACCCGCATATCGTCATGTGAGGCTGTCCTTTTTACTAAATCTCACTTTTACAGCCGACGGTATCGCAGCCTTATCCAATGCGCGTATACGCTCATCTTCTGCAGCAATGGAGCTGTGTTCTGAAGGCGGGTTGCGATTCGCTCTGACCGGAAACGCCTGCCAACGCTAGCTCGCTTGCTGGATTTGGCTGCCGTATTTAGAAATGATATCCCTGGATGGGCCGTAGCTATCTTTACGGCCACTGACTAAACGCCTCGTGCGTGTAAAAGATAAGCGCGGCTACTACAGTGCGCGCAATGCAGGTATCGGGCCATTAAAACAAAGACAATGTGCTTCCGTCTGTATAATCTTCGCTCCTAGTAGTGGCCTTTCGGCTGTTTCTTTTCGTTACGTGTGTCTTACTCGGTATGAGCGCGCACGTAGTCTTCCGTAACAGTGCCTAACTTTCGTGGAGAGGCTTATTTTGCATTTTTCTCTGTGGGGAGTCAAAGAGCGCGCTCAGCATGCCCACGCTGGATTGCGTATAAGGTCGCGCTTAAAATAAGAGAAAAAGAAAACTCGTTTTTGCTGCGTTACTCTCCGGCTGTGTAACAGCAGCAGCATGCGTACGCGAGCCAGAAACTTCACTTCTGCGTAAGCGCTCATATTGCTGAGCGCACACTGAGCGGTCTATTTTTTTTTTTTTTTTTTCATTCGAAAGAGTTCCCACAAGGTGTACAGCATGCAGCTCTTTCGCATCGTGCCCAATACTCCGGTAACTTGTTATTCGCCACCAGATGGACTCGAGCCAGAAAAGTTTCAACCATTACAAAATTTCTAAGGAACTACTTCCAGCTAATCTGCCTATACATCGTATTTTTTTAGAGGCAATCCTCTATCTACGTACGAGGTTCGCGGAAGCTATTCTTCTGTAAGCCACGGCACGGCTTTCAGTAACGACTACAGATGGTTTTCTTCCTCTGCGTAGAGTGGATTTCCATGACCATGACTAAACTTGTTCGTTCCATTGAGCCACGCCCCCCCCCCCCTTTTTTTTTTTCCAGTACGTTAGAAAGATGGACAAGTTGGAATCGATGCATATTGAAAATATCGGTGAAAACTACGGAGACGCCTATTTGCGTTTAGAATTACATCTGATGTCATGCGTACTGAAATCGTTGATCACGGAATTTACGATGACTATTCTGTAGTTATTCTGCTCGAAAAATAGGTATAATTTACTATTGCAGTGTTCAGTATTTCGTTCTTCTTAGGGAGCGGATAATAAAACGAGAGTCGGCACGTAACTTAGCTGCCCCACGAAGTACAAGAGGATAGTTGCAGACGCAAATCCAAATATTTCACTTCTGGAAAGAACTGGGGGCATCGGTGTGCGCATCTTTGTAGCCTTTTGCATATGTCTCGCATCTGCGGCGGTAAAATACCATTAGACATTATCCGTTCTCATAGGGGGGGGGGGGGGGCAGGGGGGGGGGCGGCCGTCCCCCCTAATCATCTTAGAGGGGGGACGCAAAATCTGCCACATACATTGACATAGTAGGGTGGGGGTGGGGGCGCTGCGATGAACCTTTGCCCCCCCCCCCTCCCCTGATGGGCACACGCCTATGTCCGTTCAGAGTCGTCCTGCTTTGATAGCTACCGCTTCTACGCACTTTCAGGTGAAAGTCGCATCGACTTTCACCTGAAATTCATGCACACATTGCATGCGCGCCTGCCACATCGCTGATTTTGTAGTTGCCCTTCTACGAACGCTAGAAGCGTGCGCTCCTCCTATATTAAGTTCTTGCCTTCTCTAAGGGTCCGTTAATCCTTGGCACGATTTTATGCAAATGTGCGCGTATTCATTGCGCACCACAGCCGTGAACGCTTTGGCTTCGCCTACGCCAGCAGTCGTGAGAAGCGTAGGCTGTATGAAGTTAACTCTGACTAGGCATGAAGTGTTTTCGCACGCCGCCACGTTATTGCCCTCACTTTCATTTTCTGCCTGTGCTTGCTGTATTTTCTTTGTATCACGTCCATTATACGATGATTAATCGCTGATGTATTCATTATGTTATTCCAATGTTTTTCGTGCGTTGCGAGTCCCGCCTTTGCGGGCTGTGAGACGTGTACAATATTCCTCACAATTTCTCTTATAAACGGCTGTCCTTGGCCGCTGTTGGCTAGTATGAATTTCTTCTTGGTGGGGTGATTAGTTACTGGAGGCGTCTGGCGCACCTCGAGGTCGACGCGCGTTGCAAATTCGCATGCATGTTACACTGGTGTATCCTAAGCTTTTTTTTTTTTTTTTTACGTCAACACTAAGAACTCTGCTGTGGTCTCTATTGCTTCAGTTACGTTTTCGCTCTTTCAGCAAACCCGTGCCCAGTTGCCTGCCCTTACAAACCAGCGCTGCAACCGGTCGTTAACGGCGTTTCCGCGACGTTGGAGGCCACAGTCGAAACATGAGCCGTACCGCGCATGGCAGTGTAGTTTAGTTACGCAATTGTTAATATAAGCATTCGTGTCAGCAGACTTAAACCAACGCAGAATTCTGAAACTGGCGTTTCGGGTGCGCCATAAGGAACAGTAAACTACATTAGGATGCATTGTATCGCGAAGCAGCCGTGCTATGCGTGCGATAACTATAAATCAGGAGCGAGAGAAATCGAGGTCTCATTCATTCTTTGTCGGTTGTTAGTATGGAGCCACCCACTGTTACAGTGCAAAGATCGTCCACCCTGCGGGGCAGATGGTCAGTGAATATAAGAGAAACAAGAGAACCCTTAAAGAATACGAGCTCAAACATTCGAAGTGATTCTGGGTGTATACAGGAAAATGGGATGGTCGCATCACGCACAGCTTTGCGTGCATACGAGTAGGTCGGCCAGCTCACTCAGAGGCCGAACCATGAGCCTGAGTTAGTGAGCCCGGCTTACTATGATTCTGGAGAGCATTAGTGCGAGTGAGCCCTTCGCAGAAATACGTGAACGAGTCTGAGTCTGCAACTGCTCGTTCTAGGCAACACTTTCGCTATCTGTTCGTGGGAATTTCCCCGGCACAGATACGTATGCGGTTAGTGAAGAAATCTTCATATTGCCGCCATAGTAGCTCTGTGACGCAGTGTCGAGCGTGGGATGAGTTAACGATCTGACGTTAGCGCACTTTAACTGATGCTTTCAACAAATTCTTCTACGGATATAGGCTAGTACGAATACGAAGTCAAACATCGGGATAATCATTTTCAGGTCACGCGAGTATGCACGCGAGTAAAGCAGCGGCACTTTTGTTTCAACTCGCGCACACTCAGCAGCAGTGAGTTAGTCACCCCCACTTTTAATCACGTCCGCCTACTCACCGGCTTGTTTTGAGACTCCCGTTCATTTATACGTTTTACCGAGCATAGATCGACAAACTCTCTAGAATAGGCGGACTGTGACTCTGACTGACCCATGAGTCTGATCCTGAGTCTGGCTGCGCAGAATATTGAGTCCCAGTGAGCCCGGTTGAACAGAGCTTTGGCGAGTCCCAGTGAGCCCGAAGGGAAAAAAATCGTGAATATGAGTTAAAGTGAGTCCGGTTGAATAGCAGCTAGGTGAGTCTGAGGAAACTCGAAGCAAAAAAAATTTTTTTAAGTCAATGAGTTTTGCACCCGCTGCAGGTTGCCTGTATGATTAAGCACGAGGGTCGTAGATGCGCTCATTAATGCGGACATGTATCTAGCGGAGACGCGCAATCTTGGGCCACCGCGTCGCAAGACGGCTGTTGACAATTAAGAGGAAACTCGCTTTACGAATACCTTGAACTACCATGTAGTAGGTACATCAATTTTTTCTTAAACGTTGACTCTCGGTTTGGCTATAGCATGACTGATTCCGGATCGGTGGACGATGCAGCTTCCGAGTTACGTCGGCGCAGCGCATACTTATAAGAGAAGCATAAAGATGCTTTGTTCTAAAAGCGTTATTTGAACTCGGGGTGTGTCGTGCCCAAGCTAGCCTAACACGTTAACTGCTGCGCCCGGGCGCATGCCTCTTCAGGCAGAATAGAATGTATTCGAGGCCGCGTGCAAGCAAGAGCGTTTCACATTTTGCGAGTTTTCGCAACGTTAATCGTTTGCTCAAGCATTCACTCCTTGCAAAAAAGTGCGTTGAAACGCTTGCCGCGATTTCATAACGCCGACGGAGTATTCTCGAATCGCCGTGAAGCCATTTACATTGCCACGAATTATTGACGTCAGACAATTCAGTTTTCTCTCAAAATATCCATGTAACTGTTGAACAGCTCGATTCCCTGGACCGCGTCGGCCGCATTTGATTGCTGTAACGCATTGTGCAATTGTTTAATGCGCATCTTCTAATGCGGTAACGATCGTATAATGCGTGAAGGATCTCAAAAATATTAAAAGGCGATTCCTGAAGCAACGTTGTCAAATAGCGAAGCCATTGTACAGTAACTTACGTCGTCTCATGGCCCCATTAATGAAATCTTTTTTTTTTTCCCACAAAAGCTTAATGTAAACCACGCAAAGGGACATGCTTCCTTACGTGAAACTCTGCATATTTCGCTTTTTTTTTTCACTTAATGTAACGGAGCTGTTAACATGCTTTTCCTTGATCATGCTGACTCTTACTGTTTTATCTTGCTTATTTCAGAGGGAGTGCATCAGCGTCCACATCGGCCAGGCCGGCGTGCAGATTGGAAACGCCTGCTGGGAACTCTACTGTCTCGAACATGGCATCCAGCAGGATGGCCAGATGCCCAGCGACAAGGTGTCCGGAGGTATTGACGACTCCTTCAACACTTTCTTCGCCGAAACGGGCGCCGGCCGTCATGTGCCACGTGCCGTATTCGTTGATCTCGAGCCGACTGTCGTCGACGAGGTTCGATCTGGAGCCTACCGGCAGCTCTACCACCCGGAGCAGCTAATCTCTGGCAAGGAGGACGCTGCCAACAACTACGCGCGTGGTCACTACACCATCGGCAAGGAGATCGTCGACCTAGTGCTGGACCGCATTCGGAAGCTGGCCGACCAGTGCACGGGTCTCCAAGGTTTCCTAGTGTTCCACAGCTTCGGCGGTGGCACTGGCTCCGGATTCACCTCGCTTCTCATGGAGCGCCTTTCCGTCGACTACGGCAAAAAGTCCAAGCTCGAGTTCTCAATCTACCCAGCGCCCCAGGTACGCATTGTTTAACAGACTTGGCTACACCTGGGAAATTGGCACACCTTGGGGAATACAATTTGCTAAATATTTACGATCAGCAGCAGGTTAAATGCGAACGAGTTGGCGTTTTCGTAGACGCAATGGTCCCTCATGCTTGTGTGCATAACCGGGCAGGCAGCAGTCGCCAAAGTGCTAAACCTGTCTGTAGATAAAATTTCCAAATACACAAGCCTAAGAAAGCCTCAAATGTCTTCTTCCAGAGTTCAGTAACACTCAACACCGCTGAGCGCAGGCTATCGATGAGCTTGAACGTCTGTGCAACGGTGATGCGCTGTGGCCGCCGAACTTGCGCGCAGACTTGTGCTCGCTGAGAACTCCAGCAGTTGTCATGGGACACCGCTAAACTACAAGTAGCTAATTAACCTTTGGGTGGAGGCTAGAGTGTTTGCTGTTAGGCTACCCAATTAACATAGCACATGGTACTTACAGCAAAACCAGTACATGGAACTGGGATGAAAGGATTGCACTGTGTTTTTGTGTTGCTTGCGATGTTCCCATTTTTATTAGTATGGTTGTCTAGATTATGAATGGAATAAAGTTCCGTAATCGGCAGCAAGTTACTAGGCAGTTTTCGTTTTGTTTTTACCCAATATTTCCTGCCTCAAACCTCCGGGTATACATAAGAACTGAAAGAGGGCTTCATCTTTGGGCACTTAAAAACGGAGTGCTCTCTTGAACATGCGCAGGTCTCGACTGCTGTTGTCGAACCCTACAACTCAATCTTGACCACTCACACGACACTGGAGCACTCCGACTGCGCATTCATGGTTGATAACGAGGCCATCTACGACATCTGCCGGCGCAATCTGGATATCGACCGGCCCACATACACCAACCTGAACCGGCTCATAAGTCAGATCGTGTCCTCAATCACCGCTTCGCTGCGCTTCGATGGTGCGCTCAATGTCGACTTGACAGAGTTCCAGACAAACTTGGTGCCTTATCCTAGGTTTGTATATTTCTTTGCTTCCTTTATCACCTCCCTTCTAAAACTCATTTGGGATTTACTAACCTACCATTCCGCACTGCATGCATACACACTAAATTTAGGCGCATAATCGACATTGCCTGCCCTACGATGGCTCTAATTAGTCTCGTCATATTTCCGTGGCTTGAAATGTCTTGCTGGGAACAAGGCACTGCATACTGGGGACGTTCTAGCCTGCCATTGCATTCTCACCCTATAAGTTTCTCTAGCAACATGTTAATTATGAGTGCCTGCGCCTACCTTTCCTGGACGCAGGATCCACTTCCCGCTGGTGACATACGCTCCTGTGATCTCCGCCGAGAAGGCCTACCATGAGCAGATCACCGTGGCCGAGATCACTAACGCATGTTTCGAGCCTGCCAACCAGATGGTAAAGTGTGATCCGCGTCACGGCAAGTACATGGCCTGCTGTATGCTGTACCGCGGTGACGTGGTGCCAAAGGACGTCAACGCTGCCATCGCGGCAATCAAGACCAAGCGCACCATCCAGTTTGTGGACTGGTGTCCCACAGGGTTCAAGGTGGGAATCAACTACCAGCCGCCAACTGTGGTGCCCGGCGGAGACCTGGCCAAGGTTCCGCGCGCCGTCTGCATGTTGTCCAACACGACAGCCATCGCCGAAGCCTGGGCACGATTGGACCACAAGTTCGACCTTATGTACGCCAAGCGCGCTTTCGTCCACTGGTACGTGGGCGAAGGCATGGAGGAGGGCGAGTTCTCGGAGGCCCGTGAGGACATGGCCGCCCTCGAGAAGGACTACGAGGAGGTTGGCATGGACTCAAACGAAGGCGCCGACGAGGGCGAGGAGTACTAGGCCGAGCGCTGGATGCCCCTCGACGGAAAATGATTTCCAAGAGATCAGATTACCTTATTCACTTCAAAATTTTGTAATAAAAAGATTTGGTTTCTCTAGTGCCTGTACACTTGATTACAGAACTGAACACCTTCAACGTATTATTGTGATGGCGCATTATTGTGATGATGCTTTTCTAGACTTCGGAGCCCGTATAGCGCACGAATTAACGAGGATAAAAGTAAGACAACGCTGACGCGTGATGCGCTTCCTCATCCTTTTGCACTCCCCCTCCCCCCTTTCCCCTGTTTATTTTTTGCGCTTTATGTGCTTTCAGTCAAAATGAACAACCTCGCTCAAGCTGCCACACTTCTAAAATATTCATCTGGCTAGCCAAAAGACTGTTCATACCACAGGCAGAAAAATCAATTGGTCAGTGTGGCACCAGAAATAAGTATCCAATTAGTACACGCGATTTTATTCACTAGTAAACGGTGTAGGCAACACTTTGGTCTTGTGAGCCGGCGACAAAACCTGCGCTTTGAGATCAGACCCTGGGACGATGAAATTCGAAATCTTCTCGGATTTTGCGACGTTGGTGGTTTGCACCCATCGGAGGTTTTGTCGTATAGCCGCATTGTGGCTCCTGTCAGCAAATCGGAACTCTTACGCAGTTTGATTACGGCGGCATTTTGGCCGTTCCAAAATGGCATTCTCGATGTCTCGGTCACATCGACAGAAACGTGACACAGCGCCAGCCACAAACCCTGCATATAAACCACGTGAGGCTACTCGACGAAAGAGTTACTGTAAGCACTGCCTCCGAACCGGGCATATGTTGTCCCACTGAAACCGTGGCTGCCATTTATGGGCTTCCTATGCAGACTTAACACTGTCTTCACTGTCGGCCACGGCCGCGGCGGCCACATTTTCGATGGAGGCGAAAATGCTAGACGTAGATGTAGGTGCACGTCAAAGAACCCCAGGTGGTCGAAATTTCGGGAGCCCTCCACTATACGGCGTCCCTCATAATCATATTGTGGTTTTGGGACGTTAAACCCCCAACAGTCATTGTATTATCACTGTAGGCTAGCAGAGCGCACGCGCTCATTCTCGAGCAAACTTTCGAAGCGACGTAGTTCCCTCGCCAAGCTAGAGAAGCGTCAGCGTCACAAAGCGCTAGTTTGCGCGAATGCGCCTGTTCAATGTTTTTTGCGTATCTCCACGACCTAATTAAGCAGCGCGCCAAAGTTGTCGAAACTCATAATTAATTTCATTGCTTCTTCACTCCCGGCACTTCGTCACAAGTCTCTCTTAGCTCGTAATAAACAGAAATGCGTGACCTGCGGTAGGATCCAACCTCCATCCCGACACAGCAGTTCGGTGTTCTAACCCATAGACCGCAATCGCTTTTTTAATGTGTTAGCGTTAGGAGGGCCGAAGTGGGAAAAAAAATTAGGCACATCCCACGTACCGTGAGAATCCATGTTATGCGAAGCATTGGCGGGAATGTATCCGTGGCGTAATTTTTCACATTGAGCGAAACATGACAGAATGACGTTCGACAAATGTGCAAACGGTATGTGCACACACATGTTGAACAGTCGCACATGTGTTATATAACCAGTTGTTTACAGTTGCGCAACGATGCCAACAGCAACATGGGTGTTATTAACACCAGACGCAGTAAGCTGATATAGTTACTATATTCTTCGATACTGGATAGCACGAATTCGAACAGGAAAAAGAAGGAACACAGATGCACAGAACAGGCACTTTTCCCAACTAAGCTTTATTCAGAAAAAATTTCTCTAGATATATATACAGCCGAGTGGCACGCACAGGCGCACTGCACGTACGTTACAGTCACAGTTGCAGTTGTTACAGTTGTTGCAGTTGTTATGCTTGTACTTGTCCGTTATGACGGACAACGCACGCACGTTTCACGAACTCTTGTGCATGGGTGGAAGGGGTTCTTGACAGTTCTTGAACAAGGTCATAATCACCGTGACCAGTGAGCACCAGCAGCTGGACAGGACTTGTTATCGAATCTGTTCGTGATCGCGGCTACGAGGGGTATAAAGTGTAGTGAAGTGCAAGGTAGAGTACAGCTGGTGGAAATCCTGGATGCCTCTTACGAAGAAATCTGTGATGCCTCCTGTCCTGGACGTAGCAACGAGGTCTTGTGATGCCCTGTTCACATCCAAGCCGTCCAAGCTGTCTTTCATGCTGTGTAAGAAACAGGCGTAGTTGGGTTTTGATAAATCAATGTTGAAGTCACCGGTAATGATGAGGGGCGTGGTCCTCTCGGCAGAGTACATGTAGCACTGACCCCTGTTTTTGCGTGTTCTGCCTTCAGCTCCGTCACTTTCTTTGCGTCCGCCGCGGTGGTGTAGCGGTTACGGTGCTCGGCTGCTGAGCCAAAGGTCGCGGGTTCGATCTCGGCGCCGCGGCGGTTGCATTTCGATGGAGGCTAAATGATAAAGGCATGCGTACAGGTGCGGTGTCAGTGCACGCTAAAGAACACTGGTGAACACTGGTTAAACAAAGACGACTGGAACAATGGTAAAAATTTCCGGAGCCCTCCACTACGGCGTCTCTCATAATGATATCTTGGTTTTGGGATGTAAAACCCCTACAATTCTTGTTATCACTTTCCTTGCGTGTCAAAGTGTATGTTCGCCGTTACTGCGTTGACTGAGACACTGTATCACCTGTGGCACATACCCGCATAACATGGACACTGGTATGCGGGTATGTGCCACACGTGACTGAGAGAAAGGGTTTCATGACGTACGCAACAGGTATTTTGCGTTATTCATGTCATGACCAGTCATTCATGTTCTTTATGCACTGATCCTCTGCTATGCGAATTTTGGTATATTAAAGCTTATGGAGACGACCAGGAGAGCGCCCAGACGTAGGCGGCTAGATAGATAGATAGATAGATACGTAGAATAACTACCACAAGGAAATCGTGACCCTAAGTAGTCCAACATAGGCAACTAAGCCAGGCCGCGGGAACCGGAAGTGAACTTAAAGAGGTCCTTCAACATTTAAGTTACCATAGAATGGCCTTAATTTATACCACTGGACTTTGTCACCTCACGATTCTTTTGCCGCATTTTTTTTAATGCATCGAGTACAAACGGGGTTATCGCACTAGCTTATTGCCCATAGGCGTGAACCTCCATTAGGAGCTGCACCCCCCCCCCTGGTCGAGTCCGAAAAAAAACGAGTACCGCAATTGATGCAAAGATGCAAATGAAGCGATGACGTGCTTCTCACAAAGGTCTGCCATTGGCTCCCGGCTCTCCGGGGTAAAACAGGGAAGTAAATAGATTTTTGAACGCAGCATCAGGGGTCCTTGGTCGTAATAAGTATTTTAGCAAGTTACGGAAACAGACGGGACCGAAATATGGTATGGTATTACCTTACCGCTCCTCCTCTCTCGCTTGTTGTGATTTCGCCCCTCCTAATTCCAGGGAAGGCACCCCAACATCACAAATGCTTTTTCAAAAAGTACTATGGGGTTGTCATGCCTCATTGTTGCCTCTCAGTCTAGGCAATGTTAACGAGGAAACTATCGTTCGGGGGCGCACTGTCACTGAAACTGGGAGCGGCTAAAGTCCCTAGATTTTTTTTCTCTTCGAGAGTCTTTAGGAGCGGATAGAACACAACGAGCGAGAAAGGAGTGGGCTTACTTGTGGGCAGGCGACCATACCGGTGAGATCCGAGCTATCCGAGTATTCTGCTCCGCCGTCATCTTGTTTGGACAGCAAAGTAGCCTTCATCGTATTTGTCTCCGATGCTGTATTCGCGAAGACGCCTGTTGTGCCGGCTGCGTGAGAATTGGAATGGGACTTAAGATGGCCACTGTCCACTTAGCTGTCTATTTAGCCACCTATGTTTAGTATTGGAGCACACCCATGACCTTGAGCATGTTCTCTTCTCTGAACGTATTCGCGACTGCACCTTAGCGTTCGCCATCTTGTGGGCGCGCCTGGAAGCAGCATATACAGCTCCGCCTTGAAGCGAAACAAGCCGCAAGTTCTCACATCACGTCTCGCATTTAAGGCGTGCGCTGAGACGTTGCTGTATAGTTCGCAACTTATTGCCATCCTGCTGCGCACAAGCCCGAAAAAGAAAAGTGATGTCGAAATACTTTGGTTGTGCTCCGAAATGCGTATCATCTTGGTGCAAAGACAGCAATATGCGTTTCATTTTATCCCGAAACACGCAAACGACGCGCAAGAGAACGACGTGGATTACAAACTTGTGCATCGGTATGAAGAGAGAGGGGTTTATTTACAGAAAGGCAAAGAGGTTGGCCTGAGCGAAAGTATGCTCTAGCCTGCTACTGTGCACCGTGGGAGGGGAACGGGGAAGAAAAAGAGTAATCAATGACGATGGTAGGTTAGGGAGGTGAGCATATACAATCCCGTCAAGTGCGCAATGCTACATCGGGACGAAAGTGACGGACACTATGCTGTTTTTTTTTTGTTGTTGTTGTTTTTGAAACACTTTACTCGCGACGAATTCTTTCTTCCTGGTGAGTAGACTATTACTGTGTTTATATCACGCGGCCTTTTTCAAAAATGGAGTTGAGGCAGGGGCTTTAATAAATGGACCTTTCCTAAAGATCGCGCGGCACCATCTGGAGGCGCAGTGCATCATGGAAAAAAAAAAAAAGAGCTCCGAACTCCGTCGTCTGCTTCAGCCGCGCGCTCAGGCTTGTGGTAATGCATGTGTTTCGTCGCGTCACACGCCGTCTCCGGACACCATCATGCGGTTATCACTCGTTTTTACATCGTGCTGGCCGTCGTAGGCTATGTAATAAACCATGTTGTATTTGTCAAGGCGTGTCGTGCGGCGCAACTGAAATTAGCAGCAACAATGTAAATAATCACTTCGCTGACAGCTCAAGCCTTTCATTGTGTGGCGCGAATCCGTAGCTTCGGAAAATCGCTTGCTCGTTCTGCGTTCGTGCAGAGCGGGCTTATCCGAACGATTCGCTGCTTATATGGGAAAAAGTATCACGCACGCACGTTCCTTCCAACCGCATAGAACTCTGCAGTGCGCGTGTTTTTGATAGCGCACGTTTTCTCTAAACCTTCATTGTCGGACTTCGACTGTATACGTTGCATTGGAACAATGAAAAAAAAAAAAAAAAAAACGAGACACGTTTTTCCCTTTGTACTTCGTATGGCAATTTTCTAATCAGAATGCATTAAACGGAATGCATTACGGTGGTTATAACTTCTCGCAGCATTTCTTGGCCATTGGTACGTGTCTGTATACGAGATGTGTTGCGGTGCGCCCACGCGGCTCCCATTTTGATGTAACGCATTCACACAAGTCACATATATACCACGCCTTTCTGTACAAAATGCGGTACCTACAATGATCCTTGTTTTCTCGGATACGTGACCACCGAAAGCGGAGTTTTCATTTCGGTAGTCGGTGTGCCAGTTTTGATTATGATCCGCGGGCACCTCCATCCAAGCGTGCATTCTTTACTTCTCGCAGATATTAGGCACTACCACCTCTCGCGCCCAGCACCCGCGCGATATTAAAGAACTTTAGTGCCGGAGACCCCCTAGCCGTTGGGTCCGCGGGTTCTTTCGTTCTTTCGCGCTCTATCCGCTTTCTTCTGTTCGCTAGCCGCACCCAAGGAGAGTACAGTAGAAGAACGCAAGAGCTTCCGTACACAAGCCGCTTGGGGGCCCTATCACTAAAACTCTACTATAAAAGAAATTGCTAGGGCGTATGCTCTTGCCTCATCTCCGCCTTTCGTTTCACACTCTCATTTGATAGTTATGCCTAAGCATACCACCGAGTACAAAGTATAGCTCAGCGAAGCTTCCATTTATTTCGCCATGCATTTCATAACTATTTTGCAGGTGTGATATCTCGGCAAGTGTCACGACTCTTTTGTTTCAAGGGGTGCCTAAATATGCCTGAAGAAAGCAGTTGGGAGATTTTCCGTTGTCATTTTGCGAGATCAGTGTTACGACCCACGAAGCCAGGCATGGTACAAGCAAGCATGCCATTTCAGGCAAATCAGGCAAGCTTGATATCCTGCGCACCGGGTTGTCAGAGTGTAAACCGTCCTCCGCGTCCTTGCCGGTTTATTGGCGCACTCAACCCCTCCTCCGCTCCTTGTTTTTAGGGAAATAGTGGAACGAAGTGTGTGCATGCTTGATCGTGTTGTTATCACAACCTGGAACACATATGTCAGCCCGCCTCCTTGTCTTGAGGGAATTACGTCACTAGGACAAGCAAGTAGTCATCACGCGGTACATAAGTTAATCAAAACACACGAGCAAAATTACGCGAGCAGACGTAGGAATAAAGTTGAACGGAGGGCAGCTCGATCTTCTCCCGCGCTCTTTTTTCCCACAGTCCCCTGCGCGCCCACCAGGAGAGGGCGCGGCGCTCCGATTTACGGAAAAGTCATTAGGCGCGTACGTGAAACTTGGCCATCCTTTCCGCGCCAGCCTTGTGTTACTGATGCTCGAACTAATCGGCAGGAATATTCTCGCTGACGTACTATCGTTCGCATACAGTGTAGTAGTGAAGCACGGAGTATATTCATGATGGACACACGAACGCTATGCCTGCTTTCGTTTTGAGGTGTATGCTGATGCGAATGATGAATTATGTCCGAGACCTTTGTATTTGGCGAGCAGCTTTAAACCATACCCTCGTTACGCAATTTATATGGTGTGACGCCTCGTGCGATTCTACGCACCTACTACGCAATATTTGCATAGCCGCACACGCGACTCCTCGCGCGACTTGACGCCTTGATACCCGCCGCGGTAGCTTAGCACATAAATATTTAATCTGGAAAAAGGCGCCATATCTGTTACGTTGTGGTTTTTGGTTTTCGCACAACGTGCAGGTTCTTTTACTTTTGAAATGTCTGAGGCGTTGCCTCAAGACACTTCCTGGAGGACGAGACCGCTTGAACACAACCTTTAATATACACACGAATACCAGAACAGATAACACCAACACAAACCCAAGACTGCATTACGGAAATAATCAACTACCACTGAGGCAAAATTACTAAGGAAGGCAAAAGCTACATGCTTCGTTCCTGATCATTCAGTTCCGAATTGCCCAGTTCCTAGACTGTAGTTGGTCGCGGGGAGAAATGAAGGCACGGTGCTGATCTCACCAAGGTCAGTGATGAAGATGCCTTGAAGCGAAGTACGGCAGCAAATGAGGGACGCCGTTGCCGTCGGAGTTGAGCAGCTCGATGGTGTGCTGTATCGGCAGTCTTCCTAGGCCACCAGTTGACGTTAAAGTCGAAGCGCCGACTCTGGAGATGAGTTCCGGCCGGACAGCCGCGTCCGAGCTCGAGCCCGAAGCCCGACTGCTTGGACCTGTCCACGGGCACAGGAACGTTGGCCCAGGAGCAGCACACGAGCGACCCACAGCCAAGAACAGCAGGTAGCCATGAGTACCCTCAGGTCACCGGTCGAGAGGGTGGAAGTCTTGGCTCGGGTCCGAAACCCGACGGCTGTGACGCGTGGCCCGTCTACCTCGCTGCTTCTTGTTTGTTTGTTTGTTTGTTTGTAGCCTATGCATAATGGCACATACCCACTCGGGGGGATTGGCCAAGAAGACGTATTATGGCCTATTAATGATAATTATATTAATGTTTACCTCCCTATCATTGAAGTAGAAAAAAAATAACTAAGATAAAGAGCAATAAAGTGAGAGAGGAAAAAGAAAAAAAAGGAAGGGGAAAAGTTCTTTCACAATAACGGAAGACTGAAATTTTTATCCGACCAGACAGCTGAGTTTACCAGACCCGATCAAATTCGACTGTATGTCGTGCTTTTACTCACAATTTATAATTATTGCACGAGTCTGTTTTCTAGTATTTCTTAAAGTAGGCATTATGTTGTAATACCCAGCTACTGCTTCTTCCTCTTCCAGCTCGCTTCTGTCCTCTCTCTCCTCGTGCTTCCGAACTGTCGCCGTGGTTTCCTCCAATTGGTGTTTCATTTATTTGTCATTTTGCTTTTTCACGCACGTGCTAGTTTCTTCTTCTTTATCGTCCACCATCATTTCACGGCGCGCACTTTAAAATCCGCCCACTTCACCACAATATCTATGCAGGGCGTTTTTTTTTCTCCTAGACAATAAAGATTTTTAATAAAAATGCTACGACATGACAGCCCCTGTTGTCTTCGCAAACTCTACGCCGAGGCAGAGAAACGTCGCCGCACTTAAAGTTACGTTCAAATGAATAAATAACAAAAAGTCGTTCATTAAATTTTTAATTATTCACTTGAAAGCTGTTGTTTGTATGGAAAAGTTGTAGGACGTGACAATTTATGGCATGTCCATTTTTTTTAAATCCCAAAAAACGCACGTAACTTAAGATATTAAACGTCGATTCAAGGCCGCGGTCCAGGCGATATCGAAATTGAGCGCGCCGGGAGCGCAGGAAAACTGTCAGCTGTGTTACGTTAGGCCGGAAGTTCACTCGACGAACTTTGAAAAAAAGGCGCGTCGCAGAAGAATATGGTCAGGAAAAACGGCAAGCCGTCTCGAGTAGCCAATAGGACCGCTTAATCTTCGCGTTTGATGTCTAGTGATTATCGGTTTCTTTGTTAAACTCTGAAGAAGTGCAAAGAACTCGTTCGCTTGTCTGCAAAAAGTAGCGCCGCAGTGGCAGCCGCCTAGTTTCAGGCTATACAGTGAAAGAAAAGGTCAAAATGGCGGTTTTGATGGGTACAGCCCGAAAGAAAGATCGAGATCATTTCGCAGAAATTCCGGTGTCGGCGTCGGTGCGAGAAATAGGCGATGCGCAAAGCGCCGACGACGCCATCTGCCGCCACGGCTCGGAAGCGCTGACGGGTCCCGGCGAGCAGTGTTCCCACGAGCGTCTACGCGAGTGCACGGATGGATGTGTTTTCGTCGCGATTTAACGACTCTGCCGGGCCTCAGCGATGTCGAAAAATAACTGCTGCGTTGTCGGCTGCTCAAACACACACAAAAAAATCGCAGGAACGCACTTCTACAGGTTTCCGGGGCTATTTCATGAGCGAGAGCGACGGCGGCGGTGGATTGCGGCTGTACGACGTAGAAAGTAAGCAATCGAGCTTTGTTTACGGCAGTGTTAGAACGATTGCCGTGTTTTTATTTCTCCATTTATGTCGCTACGTATTCAGCGAACGCTACTACGTTTACACTTGGTCGCCTCGCCTGCATTGTAGACGCTACAATGCACATGAGGTTGTTATTAGTGATAAGACGCGATGCCTAGGCTCTCTTGAAAAACGAGTGGCGCGAAGTGCAATGCCAGAGAATGTGGGGAAGGTGACTGCTTCTCAGGGGCGTAGACGGGGGGGGGGGGGGCGGTTGGGGGTGCAACCCCCTCCCCCCCAAAATTGTTCAGTTTTTCTTGCCTATATACACATGCACACATACAAACGTACGCACTAACATACAGAAAGTATGGCTGACCCCCCCCCCCCCCCCCCCCCCCGAAAAAAATTTCTGGCTACGCCCCTGCTGCTTCTTTCCAAAAGCGCCGTGGAATCACACGTGTGCTGTACGAAATCGGCTGCATTCTACCTATTGATGGCACTGGAATGCGATCATCGGTGCAGAATGTTCGCTGTGCATGCGCTTCTGCACCGATGATGACAAGTGTATCGTTTATTTTTTCACAAGTTTATCGTGCTGGTTTCAAAGTTTTACCAACGCTGACCCTTCGCGTGGCCGCACCTGTGAAATCTATACGCCGGTGCGACAGCGCTCCCTCAAAATCTGCTATATAAACACATGGCACGTAAACGAAGCTACTGTGTCGAGAAAAAACGTTGGTTCACGCGTCAACGCATGCAGGCATTATTGCTCGCGACGTTATAACGAAGGCGGTGTACTTACGATGAGCTCCACTTTGTAGGGACGCTTGTTGACGCTTGTCTGTGGCAAACACTTGGCGCGTATGGTGACGTACATTGTCGTCCCACACAGCTTTGACATCGGACACATGTCCACTATTATAAAGTGCGGCTCCTTTGCGCACACTATCGCCGCAAAAGTAATTATCTGGGACGCGCACAAGCGGCAAATCGCACGCGCGCAAATGAAGCGTCTGCTACACGACCGACCAGCGGTTCCAACGGCCGCCGCTACGCGGCTTTCAGTGGCGCCCCTATAGGCGCTGCGCATCGCGGATAGGAGAGCTTCAAACGGCCAGTGTTAAGCGCATAGACGTTCCTTTCCTCGCGGCATGGTTAAGGTGACCACTGAGAAGCGAAGGCAGGCAAGCGAATGAGAACACATTGCGGACGGGGTCCGATCCCACTATCGCGTTCTAGTCTAGAAGGCTAAGCTCAAGCACCCTCAATTTTTTACGTTTGTTATTTCTTTTTTTCTCATTATGGGTGATAGCTGGGTGATAGTATTGAAATCACAGTAATTAAATTGATTTTTTCTGTAATGAGTAATGTATATATGAATTACTTTTGTGGGCTGGTAATTTAAAGATGTAATGAAATACTTCAAGCGAGTAATTTCAACAATATTACTCGTTACTTTCGACTAAAGTACAGTATGTGCGCTTTTCCTATGGAATAAAAATTGGGCCATAAAAAGGGAAAGAAAAA
This sequence comes from Rhipicephalus sanguineus, assembly GCF_013339695.2. Classification (NCBI taxonomy): domain Eukaryota; kingdom Metazoa; phylum Arthropoda; class Arachnida; order Ixodida; family Ixodidae; genus Rhipicephalus; species Rhipicephalus sanguineus. The sequence continues at coordinate 134,223,054 of NC_051176.1, read as the reverse complement.
TAACAAACACGAGTTAACTTGAGTGCCAAACCTCGAGCATGGGAAGTTGAAGAGATCTCTAAGATTTAGAGATAAAAAAATAAAGTTTGCGAGCATGGTCAGAAAACGCTGCCGATCGGTAGTCGAGGCTCCCGAGAACACGCGAGCCAAACTACCCTAAGCCAAACATTATAGCGCTGCATGCGGCCTGTAATTTACATATAATTCTTAAAATCAGCTAGAAATTGCTCCCTCTTTTCTAGTCAAATGATGCCACAAACCCTAAGTCCACGACCATTAGATGATTTGAGCATCGTCAGCTGCATATAGTTACCGCGGCCGCCGCGGGATGCCGCCACGTGCCCGTGCTCGCGCGATCACGATCACACTGAAAGTAAGCCTCGTGTTCGAAGAAAAAAAAAACTGGGGAGGTGCGAAATATACAGACGGGTGTTTCAGCTCCATAACGTGAAACCTGAGGCATGCAGTGTTTTGAGAGAGATTTCTTTCATGAGGCACTAGTGGTGCCAAAGTAAAGTGTGGGATCGACCTAGTGCGTATTCCATTATTAAACTGCTCAGCGCAAAAAGAACACAAAGCACACATAGAATTGACTATATATTTGTATGCTTTTCTAATAAAATTCACTTGGAAGTCTGAGCTGGTTCTCCTCAATTCTATATGTATGCTTTTTCTAGTTTTTGCGCTGAGCAGTTTAATACTAGTGGTGCCAAGCCTGAAACCGGGCATGTAGGGAAGGCTGTTTCAGCTCCACTAACGTCGTCGGAAAACTGCGTCGGAATGCAGCTTACCCTAAGGTTCGTCTTCTTTTTTTTCTCCTTCCTCTTCTTCTCCTCCTCCTCCTTATTTTCTTGTTCTTCCCTACATGCTCGGTTTCAGTTCCCTACGGCATGTAGGGAAGGGTGTTTCAGTTCCACTAACGTCGTCGACTATTTGTTGGGCTAACTGCTACCTTCTTCATTTTTAGTGGACCGGTGGCGAGCAGTGGGATTTACCCAACTTTTGTGGCGCATACCCGTTTTATGATGAACCATGACTACGTGACACACCGTGACGACATTAGACGCCGACAATCCGAGCCCCTAAGGTGCTTCGCATCTAAAAAAAAAAAAGAAAAGGAAGTGCTCCAGGTCATGACGCGCGCTGACGAACGGACGCATCTTATTGCCCCCTTGTCATCCCCCACCCGCCCTGCGTAGCTTTCAGCGCGCTCACTGGGGCGAAAGGAGAGAGAAAGCGCTTAGAGTGTGCCACAAATCCCTGCTCTACTCCGCTCATACTTGCTGGGTTCTAATAAAAATTTTTTGCGGCAGTCGATTCATGAGGCAATAAACTCTTTTGACGAAGCCATTCAATGATTACTTGGAAAAGTGTTGCAGACCCCCTTTAAAGTAATTTCAAAGTTGATTTATTACTTTTAATAAGTAATAGCAATGTAATGTCATTGCTTTCCGCCAGTTGCGAAGTGCCCACTACGCCATAATTTACTTACATTATAAAAATTCTAGAAGAGTCACCAGTAATATAATTTAATTACCTTTCAGAAGTAATTTTGCCATCTCTGGTAGAGGCGGCGGACAACATCATCACCAATATCGGCGTCGAAACCAGAAAATGCGGAGATGGTGTCGTCGGCGTTGGTTGTGACAGAAAAAAAAAACAAAAAGAAAACGGCGTTGTTAGAGAGCGAAAAATTCCGATGGATGCAAAGAATGAAAAAAATTCAGGGACGCTTATCTCTAAGAATGTGAAGGCAAAAGCCTACTTGGACCTTCTGTTGGAACTTCTCTTGGACTTTCTCTTGAACACTCATGATGTGCTGAAGTTTATGTTCATCTTAGTACAGATGTCCGGTCGAACTTTGTGGAAGTATTTCTGTCAGATGTTATATTGAAATTTGGTTAAACTTTCGGTTAGGCTTCCGAAGACCTTCCAGTTGACCATCATATAAACTGCTGCTGACATTTATGAAGTGTTATGGTGACGTCTGTACACCTTTCAAGTTTCGTTTACGTTCTGCCAGAGTTGTGTGGAACCGATGATGTACTACGATCGCGTACATTAAAGCGTGTACCTAGTCTCTCAAACCACTTTCTCTATGTAAAAGTTTCAATGAATTCAGACCACGCCAAGTGCGCGGCTTAATTGCATCTTTTATTCACACTCGATGAGATCCAACTCCCCCAGTACACACTTAATAACCACAGCGCACATCTTCCCCATCCACGTTCAACGATATATCATTCTCCACTTGATTCACAGCACAAGTGCACACACCATACCAGCAACTCTAAGCGGACGCTCGGTATCCAAGCATTACCTTATGACCCACCGCGGTGGTGGTCACGGCGCTCGTCTGCTGACCCGAAGGTCGCGGAATCGAATCCCGGCCGAGGCAGGCACATTTCAATGGAGGCAAAATGCCAGAGGCCCGTGTGCTTAGATTTGGGTTGCGCGTTAAAGTACTCCAGGTGGTCGAAATTTCCGGAGCCCTGCAATACGGCGTTCCTCATAATCATATCGGTGGTTTTGGGACGTAAAACCCAACAATTATTATTATTACCTTATGGTTTGTGAGGTAGCATGATGCATACTGCATCGCTTTTACACACTCACGGTTGTGAAAAGCCAAATCGATACACGTGCCGCTATTAGTAGTTGCCGTTCGTCATAAAGTTCAGCACATCAGCAGAAAGTTGATTAACAGAAGGTCCAAGCAAGCTTTCGCCTTCAATTTCATAGAAAGTTCGAAGGATCCCCCAAACTTTATTTTCTTTTCTCTTCGTGACAGATTCACAAGAAGCGTGTCGAAGATTCCTAAAAGGAACAATTAGCAGATCAGCCCTTCAAGTTCTCCTCAAGTGCGACTTCGAAAACGCAAGTATCCTCTGGACACTGGGGCATGAATCTCTAGCGGGGAACCGAGCGGCGCATGCCGCAGCCCGAGAGCACACACACCGGGCTACCCCGCAGCGATATTCGGACTCCGGAAACGCAGAGTAGCGAATACCGAGGAAATATTCAGAAATACTCGCGCACTACAGGAAGCAACGACGCCACTATCCACCTGCTCAGAAAAGGCTGACTAGAGAGCAAGCAGTGACTTGGAGAAGGCTCCAGGCAGGCACCTATCCGCACGGTGCACTATACTCCACGCAATGTACTCCGGCAACTTCAGTAGGAACTGTAGATACTGCCCGGAGAGTGCTAACACCCTTTACCACATGGTATGGGGATGCCGAAACAACCCAAGTATCCCGCCCACAGACGAACAGAGCATCCCAGAAAATCCGGAAGACCAGTGGGAGGCGTTGCTGACGTCACTAAACCCTGAGGACCAGCTCCGACTGGTGGACAGGGCTCTGCCATCAGCTGCAAGCCATGGCTACCTGGAATAAGGAAGTCACCCACCTCTGGGCGAAGACAACGCGCGCCTAGTCAGACAATAAAGTTTAATTCTATCTCTCTCTCTTTGCGCACGCGAACGCAGCGGAGCCGAAGCTGGCGAAGCAGACATGAAGCTCGCGCTTTTTTTGATATTTTTTTTTTACTCACGCGAACGCCGCAAAGACGAAATAACCGAAGTACACGGGTAGCCGGTGCGCTCACTTCTTTCTTTGGACCATTTGTTTTGGACTTCGAAGGACCTTGAAACATACACTTTTAAGGCTCTCACCTTAAAACCATGTTTAGAGCCAGAATCCAACCGAGGCATTCTGCGTGGCAGTCAAACCACGGAGCCACGCCAGTGCTTGAAACTGCCTTGGAAGACCCCATACACTCGTCATGTCGGGCAAGTAATCACGTTTAGATATGTGATATTGCGTCATAGATGTGTAGAATTACACCAGGTGACACACAACGTAAATTGCGTAATGAGTGGGTGGCTTTGCTTTAATTATTCATATTAGAGCACATGTAGCAAATGTGGAATTGAGAAGTAATGAAATCATGCGTGCTCAGCAAAAATCACTTGTGCCCCTACCGATGTATCTGCATCAAAATTAGGAAAACGTCCACCGGTGTATACTGTTGTGCCAGAGCACCTGACCGAACGGGGAAACGAATAAACACGTGCACTTCGTTGGAAGTTCACGGCATCGCGGTCAGCGTCTGCCCTGAGTCCAAGAAAAGGGCCAGCACCTGCCACCTGGAAGCAGGGATCAACCCCTGCATGCTTTGTCTGCAATCCCGGAAAACGGCGTCTTCGCCCAGCCGGTCCCGTCAACCGACGCCAGTCGTTTTTCCAAGCTACTCAGCTACGGAAAGCAGCATTCCTGAGGACGATGGAAAGGCTGATCAACACCTGCTACCTAAAAGGCTGTTCAGCACCATAAGGGGAGACGTCAACACCTGCTACCTAAAAGGCTGGTCAGCACCATAAGGGGAGACGTCAACACCTGCTACCTAAAAGGCTGGTCAGCACCATAAGGGGAGACGTCAACACCTGCTACCTAAAGAGCCACCCTGTCAACAATGGACTGGTCCCCTATTTAAGACCGGCCTGGTCCGTTGTTAGAGAGACGCCCCAGCCGACTTGGTCGTGCTGGCAGGCTCTGTCCTGCTATAACCTGCTATAACCTGCTATTACCTGCTATTTCTGCTATAAACGTTGTTACTATTTTGTAAGCGTTTTGCCTCCCTGCTCTGCTCCTCAGCGATAAGTCCGATCTTCGGCTACATCGGCTCGCCAGCCTCCCGACTTTCATCGTTACGAAACCCCCATTCGTAACAGTGGTGGCAGCGGTGGGATACAACGACCCCGTATCTCGAGCTGCGCACCCGAGGGCCTATACCCTACTTTTATAACAATACCTATGAAATCATATAAAAATGACTATATAATGTTGGACACTTTTACTTGGAACACGAATGCGTTTGGCTGCACAATTTAAAAGCGCATATCTCGAAAACGGCGCTGGCCTCTACGGGACGTAACTTGCGGTCCTGATCGGCTTCAACTTCACTGTAGAGACAGAGGAGAGAGACACCCGCGTTCCCCTGATCTAACACTTTTCCCTTTTTATTGCGTGCTCACGGGCAGCTCCGCCTTACGCCCGGTCCTTCCCTCGCATTTTGCGCAGTATGGCGTTTCCCGCCAGTGCTTTCTCACGGTTGACTAAACATTCGCAATTCCAATATCGTACCTGAAGTCCATGCATACTTATGTAGCAGTGCGATGGCAGCAGTTACATAGTACACCAGAAACCAGAAGAAAGCTTTATTACAAAAAATGAAAAGTTAGCGAGAGAAGAAGTAGATCTGCTTTTAAATAGCGACAAAATGAAGAAACACGAGGGAAAGAAAACGTTGCCGCCTTTTTCTTTGCTGGACACACCATCCTCCATATGTCTTCACTGATTTTCTTCTGCTTCAAGCCGGTCAAGCACCAGGGCGACGATTGCTTTCAACGTCATACGTGAGAAGCCGCCTTGTGAGCGGCGTAAGTCGCCCAAGCGCAAGCGGATCTCCTGTTCCGTATATTCTGGCTTGTTCTTTTTTACCATCTGTACTAACTTTGTCATCTGTTGCTCGGCCGTGCTTTTAGCAGGCGATGTTACTTGACCGGACTTCATGGACTCGACGTCCCAGCATGCAGCGGCAACCTGCTTCCGTTGGCCGGGAACTTCATGGCACACTGTCACCGCCGGCTGCTTTGCAGGCTTTCTGAACTTCTCGTCAGTCGTTGGCGTTGGTCGGGACGTTCGGACATTGGGAAACGGACTTTGGTTCTCCTCGGACTTAGGTCGGGGGAACGACGGTGCACTCCAGAGCTTCGCGGGGACTGGTCGGGCCATTGGTTCAAGAGGAAGCGCACGTGAACTTTCTTCCACCTTGGGTTGGGGTGAAGCTCTCCGACGCTGCGGAGGCGCTGGCCGGGCCATTGGTTCAAGAGGAAGCGCGCGTGACTTTTTTTCCACCTTGGGTTGAGGTGATGGTTCCTGACGCTGCCGGGGCGCTGGTCGGGCCATTGGTTCAAGAGGAAGCGCACGTGAACTTTCTTCCACCTTGGGTTGGGGTGATGCTCTCCAACGCTGCGGGGGCGATGGTCGGGCCATTAGTTCAAGAGGAAGCGCAAGTGACTTTTCTTCCACCGTGGGATGCGGTGACGCTTTCCGACGCTGCCGGGGCTCTGGTCGGGCCATTGGTTCAAGAGGAAGCGCACGTGACTTTTCTTCCACCTTGGGTTGAGGTGATGGCCTCCGACGCTGCCGGGGTGCTGGTAGTGCCATTGGTTCAAGAGGAAACGCACATGACTTTTCTTCCACCTTGGGTTGAGGCGATGGTCCCCAACGCTGCCGGGGCTCTGGTCGAGCCATTGGTCCAAGAGAAAGCGCACGTGACTTTTCTTCCATCTTGGGTTGAGGGGATGGTTCCCGACGCTGCCGGGGCGCTGGTCGGGCCATTGGTTCAACAGAAAGCGCACGCGACTTTTCTTCCACCTTGGGTTGAGGTGATGGTCCCCGACGCTGCCGGGGCGCTGGTCGGGCCATTAGTTCAAAAGGAAGATCACGTGATTTTTCTTCCACCTTGGGTTGACGTGATAGTCTCCGACGTTGCCGGGGCGCTGGTCGGGCCATTGGTTCAAGAGGAAGATGATGTGATTTTTCTTCCACCTTGGGTTGAGGTGATGGTCCCCGACGCTGCCGGGGTGATGGTCGGGCCATTGGTTCAAGAGGAAGCACACGTGACTTTTCTTCCACCTTGGGTTGAGGCGATGGTCTCCGACGTTGCCGGGTCGCTGGTCGGGCCATCAGTTCAAGAGAAAGTGCACGTGATTTTTCTTCTATCTTGGGTTGAGGTGATGCTCTTCGACGCTGTGGGAGCGCTGGTTGGGCCATTGGTTCAAGAGGAAGCGCAAGTGACTTTTCTTCTATCTTGGGTTGAGGCGATGGTCTCCGACGCTGCCGGGGCGCTAGTTGGGCCATTGGTTCAAGATGTAGCGCAAGTGACTTTTTTTCCACCTTGTGTTGATGTGATGCTCTCTGACGCTGTCGGGGCGCTGGGCAGGCCATTGGTCGAGTAGCATGTGCACGTGGCTTTCCCTCTGACTTTGGTTGCGGCGATGGTGCCCTTCGGCGAGGCGGGCGCACTGGCCGGGGCATTGGTCCAAGATGAACTCGAGGCTTCGACTTGGCTTTGGGGCGAGGTGACGTTGCTCTCCGACGCTGCGGGGACACTTGCGACGGCTTTGGGGCAACGGGAAACGCACGCGTGTTTTCCTCGGCCTTATATCGACGTAGCGGTGACTGTTGACGCAGCGATGGCGCTAGGTGTGGGTGTGGCGGCCGCGAGCTTGCCTTGGATCGTGTCCCATTCGATTTAGTGCGTCTCTGCTCATTCTTGGATGAGCAGTTATCCTTGGCTTCTACCGCACCTCGCGGTGGTGCTGGTGGTGGTGATGACAGCGTCTTCAGCAGCTCGATCTTTTCGCAAAGCTGCTGCGCCTCGCGAGCTTGGCTCTGTCGGGTGGTATTGAGCTTCTCATTGAGCTCCGAAATTTGTAAGTCGCACTTGTGCAGCCTGGACTTAATCTCTGTTACCCGGGCAACCCGGGCAGTGTAACATCCTTCGGTCTGGTCCTCGGCTTCGCGCGCTTCCTTAACAGCCTGCAGGGCCCGTGAGTTGTCACGAGGAAGCCAAGGGACTTGGCTCCAGTCATCCTTCATTCGGCCCTTTTCTTTTTTATCACCTCCTCCATCCACGGTAGACTGGTAAGAGGCATTGGCCGAAGAAATTAGCCTTGTTCGCCTACTTCCATCACCACCAGCAACCGAGTACTGGCAACCACTTTCGTTGGAGCAATGGGTACGTGACACGTCAGTACCCTCGTCCAGGACGTCGTCTTCGTCGTCGGTGTACTTGTAGTAAACGAAGGTGTACAAGTTTTCATAGATCACCTCAAATCCTGGCCGCCGGTCTAGGAAGGCAGTGATAGTGCCGTATACGTTGATAATAATCTGGGCCTGCGAAGTACTCAGCGCTTCCAGCAGGTCGTCCTCCTGGGAAGGACCATTCTTCCGCAAGACATCTCGTAGCCGCCTCACTATGTCTACCACGTCGAATTCGGTGAGAGGCGTTAGTTCTTGTTTGCGATGCACGATGGGTTCTTCTGCGACGGAACTGGCTTTGTTTTCAGCAAATTTGGACGCGTTTATATTGCACTGCGTCCTGTTCCAATGCGTGATGATGTGCGACCTTATATTAGGTTTGCACAGATCGCTGGGCATCGTCGATGGAGCCAGGAAATTTTCACCTTTCGAGCCGCACTTGGAAGCAGTTTCACTCTTTGAATGGTCGCCGCCAACGGCATATTGACGCTCGTCGTCTTGATTAACGTTCTGATGCATCGTGAAAAAGGCAAGGAGTCGCTGAAAGATGACATCCCCGTCGGACTGTAGGTGACTGGGTCCGCTGCTCGTCGAGCCGAAGTCATCAGCCAGCTTCGACTTTCGCTTCCTCCTTCTGCTGCGCTTTGGAACTGCTACAGTTGACATGTCTTGAAGCTGGCCAGGCTCTGATGGAGTAGGCGAAGCACCTGGGGCGCTGGTTGCGGCAGCCCGATTCCGGCAGTCAATCTCGAACATGTCAACCACAAGGAGAACGCGCAGCTCGCGCTAAGAGCGCGCATTTTTTTTTCGTTTTCAACAACTCAAGACCCTTACCCACTAAAGGCTATTGGCCAAACTCGGGTCGCTGACTAGTTGCTGGCGACTTATGGTGCTAAGACTTCCAGCTGTTCATCTTAATGAGGTCAGCGACTTCATTAAGAGTTACTCAGTTGCCTGGTACACATATTAAATGTACTAAACATAAGTGAGGTGAGCTAATGAATAAAATGCGTTCAAAGGCGACGAATTAGTAGACGCTTTAGAGGCACTACATACACAAGGGGATCTCGTCGGGATAACACATTGTTTTTATCAGTTCTTACTCATGTTTTCCAAACCATGTGAATATGACTGGCAAATTCATTTTTTTGTATGTATAATGATCTGGAAATTGCAAGGAACTTACAACAGATGTACTGTGAAATAAAGTATTGTTTTGCAACCACATATATCACTATAACAGTGGTTCTCAAATGGGGTTCCGCGGAGCCGTCTTAGGGGTTCTGCGACGCCATCGCCCGCGAAAAAACAAGTTTTTGGAGGCGAGTTTTGACCTATTCCTAGTTCCAGGTCCTGCTCCAGGAAATGCAGCAGCATTCTGAACAAGATCGCTTCAGCCGCCCCAACGCCTCAGTTAAAAACCAAGCCTGCTACATCGGCCCTCCACCCCCATTGTTCGTCACATGAAGGGGTCCGCCATCACTTCGACCAGTCCGCAAGGGTTCCCCGACACATCGATGGCTGAGAACCACTGCACTATAGGATCAATGAATATATGATTTGTCTATTTTAAGTGAGCCTCTTCCCCCGCTTTGTGGCTACTGCCCTCCTGCAAGTGAAAAACATCTTGGGCTATTGGGTATGTGCCCAAATAGACAACTTGCTGTTGGTTGCCATCTTGCAGCAGCTCCCGCTCCCCGAACATCAAGGCGTGCTAGGCCACCCTTTCGAAAAATTAATCGTCACTGTTTTGAAATCTCGATGTCCTATATGCTCGGGCAGAGAAGCTTGCGAGGTAGCCACATGTTAGGCACATTTTTGGGGGGTAGTTAATTACAGCATACTAAAATTTCTTCTATTTCTTGTATCCGCGGGCGCACGTGTTAAAAACCCGCATTCCAACGAATCATGACACCATACCGCACTTATCGGATTACATATATACATATCTTATGCATTATTTATTACATGTTGTCATATGTTATGTTATGTTTCTGTGTGTTCAAACAGAGCGACTTCGTGGTAAGTGTGTTCTACGTGCGCGCAGCTACTGCATTCCTGAACCATAACTGACCGTGCGTATCTGCCAACGTTCACGGATTTATCATAAAATGCCTCACATTTAGCGCTTCTTTACGATTGTCGCGATCAGACGAATCACGATTTTTGTCCGGCCGCTTCAGATAAAGCTTAACATTAATAACACAAATGTTAGCTTTTTATTAATTTAGTGCCCTTACATTTTAGTGCCATGCAAGCAAGCCGGTTTTCGCTTCCAGACTTCGTACCGGCATGGGTGAAGTCATGTCTGTGTTTTGACGGTTTCGTACGGTGATCTTCACGATCAATGTATGAGTTTAAGTGTTGTGGGTCATTGTCCCTGAGGAAAGTGATAAGCTTTATATAGTGTTCTGCGTGGTGGTGACGCTCGCATGACTTTGCACGATGTCAGAAAATAGGTGCTTTCAAATGTTTATACATTCTAAGTTACACTGTAGGTTTCCTGTACATTTAGAAGTCGCTCAAGAGCCGTCGTTCAGGTACAGTGATTACGATGCTCGACTGCTTACGCGAGACACGCTGGTTCGATCCCGGCCGCGGCGGTCGTATTTCGATGGAGGCGAAATGCTTGAGGCCCACGTGTACTGTGCAGTGTCAGCGCACGTTGAAGAACCCCAGGCGATCAAAATTTCCGGTGCCCTCCACTATACGGCGTGCCTCATAATCACATCCTTTGGCTCGCAGAACCTCAGAAGTCATTACTATAGAAGTCGCTCAACAGGGGCGTAGCCAGAAATTTTTTTCGGGGGGGGGGTTCAACCATACTTTATGTATGTTCGTGCGTGCGTTTGTATGTGTGCGTGCCTATATATGCAAGCAAAACTGAAAAATTTCGGGGGGGGGGGGGGGGTTGAACCCCTCCAACCCCCCCCCCCCCCCCTTGGCTACGCCCCTGTCGCTCAATGTGTGTGGTGGTATCACTGCGTTTCGATCGAAGCGTTAATTCTTCCCATGCCGGTCGCCCGCAATATCCCTGGTTCACTTGAATACGAAGAAACACAAGGATGCAGTGTTATGACACAGCGGCAACGCGTTGTTTCTGAGAGTGGACTGGCGATGCGTAGAAACGGGCTCTCCGCGGCGGGAAGCGCCCCACAAAGGGAAGAAAATCGTTCGAGCTTTGGTGGGCAGCAGAGAGACGTCAAAGCTGGCGCCGCCTTCACAGTGGGCCGCTTTGGCATGTTTGGGATGCTACGGTGCCGACCGGACTCGTCTATTTTGACCAGAGCAATTATAGGTCGCCGTAAACCGTTTCCTACGCGAGGCGGTAAATGCAGGAGAACGATCCTCAGGTCACGTGGGCATAAAGTCACGTGATCAAAGCGATAGCTCATCTAGGTACATCTTCACCTAGGAGCAGAGAGTGTGTCTAGGGACGGTTTAAGTACAACCACCGAACACGCGGAACACGTAGTACAATCGCGTGGTGCGTGATGGGTGTGTGTGAGAGGCATGAACGGGGTGGGCGTGTGTCCACAGCTTCCGAGCTAGTAAAGTTGCGTTAATTCGTTACCACTTAAAACGTGGCAGGCCGTTTCAAGCACGTCTTCATTAGCACTGAAACCGACTCTTGGGAAAAGAAATACAGGCAAGTGAGGTGTGAAAACGCAATGTGAAGTGCTAAATGTTGAGAAAGCTCCTATGAACCAAATGTACTGGCAACAGCTAGGTTGAGGCATTTTCATTGGTGTCATGTGTGCTGACTCTACGTAGTTTCCGTGAATGGTTTGAGAAGTGTTTTGCGTTTTTTTTTTCCTTCATGTATTGCATGAAGCTGCACACATTTTAAGTGTCCCGTAGAAATGCTTGTACGCAAGAAGAGTAGCTTGGGCTTGTTCGTGTAGTACATACATAACGCAAGCGGAATAGCTCACACCGAGGCAGGGACGGTGTAAGCAAGTCGACACGAGAGCATGTGTTGTCTTGCTTGCTATAGCTGTCTCAGTATGTGCTATTCCGCTTGCTCGTGCTAGGTCTAAGTTATTGGCAGATGCGGACATGTGCGATATATGTATTTTGCAGACGTGAGTACTAGTAGCGCAGTGCAATAGAAAATGTCTAAGGTAGTGCATCTGATGATGCACAGACATAACAAGTGCTTCATGACCAGTTTACTTTGAAGGACTTCATACGTTACGCCTTGCTCCCGACACAGTTTAACTGGTTGTTTACTCCGGTTGTTTACTCCTTTGTTTTTGCTGTTGCCAAGGCCTCTTCTCCATGGACATTTTTTATGTGCCTTTTTAAATTGCTCGCATTTGAAAAAGCCTTGTCGCAGAAAGTGCAGATCTTGTCAAGTCTCGTGGAGGTGCTAGCGCGCGCCCCGGCGCTTTCGCTGCCGTCCATCGAGAGCGGCTCACTTGTTGCGGGATCGGCAGGAACTCTAGGTAAACTGGGAAAACTTGGCATCGCCTCATAGGGAATAATCGAGCTCTTGATTTCTCTCGTGGTTGACGCTGCACCGTCCCTAGAATTCCCCAGAAAGCGATGTTATACGGAGCGGTGACGTCTGCATCGAACTAGCCAATGAGAGCGAGGATCACCCTCCTGGAGTTACCGCTTCGCGTTTCCTACCCTTTTGGAGAGGGGCGGAGCAACTCGCCCGACATCCTGTTCTCCTGGCTGACCCCACGTGAGTGTTATTGACCGCAGGAACTTTGCTGCATCAACGAGTGCAACGACCCGTCTGCGACAGTGTAATTAATTGGCTGGCGTCTTGGTGGGTGGCGTCGTGTGTGTGATTGGAAACTATCAAGGAGGAGCCAGCCTGAGGTGTTATAATGACGGTGCTGAGTGAGACAAGACGCTCTGGGCCCTGGGTTAATGCCTCAGCCAGTTCGCTCGTCGCTGAACTCTTGCCTTTTCACTACGCAAATAAGTTTGTAAAAAGTGCCATTAAACCTGTTTGTTTTCGTTTTCCCAACTTCTGAGCATCAGTTCCTCAACCCGACGACTCGGACACGCTAACAAATGGAGTCCGGGTGCGACGCGACCCTAACGTAGCAACAGCAGCCAAAGTTGTTGAGAGAAATCAGAAGTCGGTTGGTTTCTTTTCTTCTTGAGAGGTAAATCTTTCTGTAACTAATGCCTTACAGCGTTCTTTACAGAGCAAAACACCCACTTCGCGCGGCCGACCGGATGTCATCGGGTGCCTGATTTTCTTTTATTGCAATTATATCGACACTCTCGACGGGTTTTTGCCGTTGCCGTCATGTTCCGTATAAAGTCCAAATCGATAACCCCCTCCCCCCGCCCCACATCGTATATTCTACCCGCGGGTAAAAGCGCGCGAGCGGGCGAGACGTGCGTGGCTGAAGCAGACATGAAACGAGCCGGCCCATCTCCGTCGCACGGAGGGCGCATGCAATAACATCATTCGCGTTCGAGGCATGCCGTCGATTGCTGCTCAAGCAGAGAGGAAACGCCCCGACCGTCTTGAAGGAAAACTTGACAATGAGCTAGTTGGTTAAGCATGATCAACGTTTCTTGCGCAAACTTTACCAAAAGAAACTGAATACAGCGACAAAAGACGTACAAAACGCATCAGCGCAGTGTGTTTTGCGCTGATGTGTTTTGTACGTCTTCTGTCGCTGTCTTCAGTTTCTTTTTTGTAAAGTTTGCGCAAGAAACATTGATCAGGTCTTGAAGGAGAATGAGGGGACGATGGGGGGAGGGGGGGTCGCTCGAGAAGCGACTGTGAGCTTTGATTATAAAGGCGTGGTCGCGATCGCTGAAGCGCGCTATTACGCCGGGAATCAGCACATGGCTCGTATGCATTTCTACGTGCTGTACTCTCAACGCGAAGAGATTGTGCGAGGCCGTATTATCTTACACTGACATTTTGCAGAGTTACCTTAGACCGGATCCAAAAGAGTTAGCTGCCAGCCTTACTTCGTATGACATTACAATTTGTTGCTATCGCATTCATGCTTCGTCCTTGCGGTGAAACTGACTTTTTTTTCACCTTCTGTTTAATCACAAGGGTGCGAAATGTTTGCTTCTGCTCATAAGTAGGCGTTTCTCGTGACTAACAAACCTGCGTTTTCGTTAGCCTATTACTTGTCCCAATATGGGCTCCTGGTTCAGGGAATACATTCCTTGTGCGTAATCGTCTTCTCCTCTGCATCCATCGTTGTGTTCCAAACATCGGCGTATATATATAGTTTCCCGTGCTCGCTGGCAGCAACTTTGAACAGAAAGTATCAGAGTGTGTATACATATACGCAGGCCACATCCAGCAGAAGTGAGTGGTACAACGGGGGAGCTGCGCAATTGAGCTCAGTACCCCCCCCCCCCCCAAAAAAAAAAAAAAAGAAAACGCTGATAACAGGGCCGACACGACTGCGTTCAATAGGCCGTTGACGAGGCTTTGGCGTCGTGCTCTGTACGTGTGAGAGACACCACTCGTAGGGAAACTCACGTTTCGGAAAGCAACGTGTCTGAGCCGTCGAAGTGCGGAAGTCTGGTTTTCTGGGTGTAAGCGCGGAATAATCAGTGTACGCGCGGAATAACCAGGCTTCAAGGCGTTCGCCTGGTCACACAAAGTAACCTTAGCGCTGGTGCACTCGTGGAGGACAGCGCTTGCGGCGTCACATTAGTGACTGCGCAAGATCGCCTACGTCAGTACACAAGATAACGCAGCGTACTTTTATTTCCTCCACTGCGATCCGGAATTCCTGCTATCTTCTATCTCCTTGAAGCAAGTTTTTGCAGCGCGAATCAAATGAGCCGAAAGACCAAGAAACGAAGAGACACATATGAGCGCTGTTTCTTCGTTTGTCTCTCGTCTCGTTTGTTGCGCGCTGGGAAAAATTGCTTCAGTATCATGAACAAGCTAACCCGCAGCAGAGTTCTGCTAAACTCCTACCATCGCCATTTTCACGTTGTATATATGAGTCGCATTGGCAGAAAACCCGCGCGATAATTTCGATGCTGTATTAGGATCATTGACGTGCCATATAACAGACTTTGGGCCATTAATAGTAAAATTAGCACGTTATTTTCTCGTCCGAGCAGCAAACTCATATTTGAGGTTGTGTCGCTCGTCCGCCGCGGTGGTATAGCGGTTACGGTGCTCGGCTGCTGACCCGAAGGTCGCGGGTTCGATCCCGGCCGCGGCGGTCGCATTTCGATGGAGGCGAAATGGTAGAGGCCCGTGTACTTAGATTTAGGTGCACGTTAAAGAACACCAGATGGTCGAAATTTCCGGAGCCCTCCACTACGGCGTCTCTCATAATCATATCTTGGTTTTGGGACGTAAAACCCCTGATATTATTATTGAGGTTGTGTCGCTGACGGTTCATTATTACAGCATACCATGCCCACTGCAACGGGCTCTGATTCTATAGTCGGGTACAACTTTAGAAAAAAGCGGCATTTGCACCTCAAAGGCGGATGCACACGCGCTTCCACCAATGGGCGCGCGCTCTAGACTGACGTCACGAGCCGGACGGCCGGTGCCTCCGCTCAAGGAGAAGAAGCGGGACTATTTCTTTGCCGCGGAGGCAATCGGCTGCCGCGCTTCGGTCATATGGGCGGGGCCTCTCCTTTTTTCTAAAGTTGTACCCGACTATAGTGTCGTGTACAGCAGCTGCACATCGAAGGCAGTGTTGGGAAGCGTGTACGCGCGGTAAAGAAAGTCGTCCCGACCGCGTGAATCCCAACTCTCAACTGACTTTATTCTTGTCTCTTCGCTCTCCTCGCCCTCCCCTTCCCTGCGTGGGGAGGGAGTTGAGGAGGAGAGGGGAGAACCGGTTAGGAGAGGAGAACTGCCGCTTCTTGTTTGCTTGATTTGTTGGCAGCCACCACAGCATCTTAGCCCTCGCGCTATTTTGTTTGTTCCGAAATTAAGGAAGTATTCACTTGGAAGACTTGCATACAAAGTTTCAACAAAAGAAGGCTCCCGTTTCTAACAACCAATTTACCCCACAGTAGTTCCACAAACTTAGCTTCCATTAACTGGTACATTTATTGCCGATACCTAGAAGTAATTATGGCAATTTCCGTACGACAAAAGTATCGGATACATTACTGGGATTTTTTTTATCGCCTCCTGTCCAATGATGGTTTTTGATATTCCAACTACCACCAAGCTCGATCAATGTCAGATCTATGGGAACCTAGCTCCATGTCGACTATGTTGATCTTGGTCTATATTGATCTTGGAAATCGAATAATGCTTGTGTGTTTGCTTCATTGTGTTTTAATTACGAGGCAGAGTGAAAAAATAAAGAGAAAATATATTTCTGGCTAGTTTTTTCTTTCGCCGCTGCAATCTTAGTGTAATAACTGAGCAGCAGTCATTTCAAAATACGACGCTTCTAAGCATGACTTTAAAGGCATAGCCGTACCACTTAGTCACGTGACATGACGTTCGCAGCTGCGAGGGTTATGCGTGTTTACAGTGCAACGCCGCCAGAGGCGCTGGCCATTGTACCAAGGCATTAGGACAACATGAAACAAGGAAGTTTTTTTTCTTTTTTTTTTCTTTTTTTATCCTTAGAGCCTGGTGGCAGACATGTCACCGCCCCGTTATAAAGGGGACGCTCATATCATCCATCCATCCAAAGGAAGAGATAACAGGCAATGGAAGGGCAGCGCGTTCGCGGCTCACGTCCCGTTCCGGTAATGAGGCCCTAGTCACGTGATAGGCAAGCTGTATAGGTTTATGCCCTCGTCAGATGAGCGCGCAAACACTATTTTATGTAAACGCGGTCTTTGACAAAGTTGAAAGACTTTTTAATGAAGAGGCGTTGCCTCGCAGACGCACGGCATCGACGATCTCTCTTTAGTGTTTTCTTCCGAACGCGCTACCGGAAGCGTGGCGTTAGCTTTCACAGCAGAACCAGTCAAAATAAAATTATGTATCTCGATATATAAAGTAACGTGATGTCGGCTTAGACTTCGCCGTTGTCCTTCTGGGGGCGCAGCGCGGGTAGGTTATCTTCCCACAGCTTGATTAGAATCCAAGCGTGTTCCTCTCCAACCATTCTAGCCGTTGCTTTTAAAGGGGTCATGAACCACTTTTTCAGCATGGTCAGAAAACACTGCCGATCGGTAGTCGAGGCTCCTGAGAGCACGTGAGCCAAACATCATAGCGCAGCCCCCGGCCTGTATAAATGGGTGGATAAAAAAACTTTATTTCGTATCCGGCGTGTTTGTGGGCTGGGCTTCCGCCTAGGTGTCGGCTAGAAGCTCTTGCCTCCTAGCGGCTTCCTCGGCCCGCTGGACTGCATCGGCGACGGACGCTCTTCGCATCGGCTCCGCGGATGTTCTCGAATTTCTGCGGGTCATCACCACCATCTCCGCTACGACCAGGTCTATCGTTGTCGCCAAGTTCTGTGCTTCACCCGGATACCACTTTTGTCCCGGTGGGCCCCTTTTCGATACTTGAGAGACTGTTTTCAGCCCCGGCTACCACGCCGCCTCGCTAGGCCGCGTCTCATTAGGCCCAGCGCGCCTCGTCGCGGCTCTGAGCCCGGCGATGGCGACAGCCACCGTGGTTACAGGTTACGACCCTACCTCAATGCAAGTGCTTACCATGGAGACATCCTCCGCCGACCACCTTATGCCCTCGGTGAACGAATATCTCGAGGACATGGTGAACACCTGGAAACGCAAGAAAGCGAAATTCAAGCCCGCGTCCCTGCCGCGAGACGCTGCAACTGCGCGCCGTCCCACAGACGCCGCGTGCACCTCTGCTCCTTCGCCGCCGGCGAAGCAACCCAAGTGGCGTCCGCGTCAGACTCCTCGCCTCTCTCGAGACGATTACATTGTGGTCCTCAAGCCTCGCGTTCCTTGCGAGCTCCGAACCTCCGTCCCGGCTGGCCGTGTGGGTGACGCTATCCGGGCCTACCTGGGAGACCAGACCACCGCACAAGTCCAAGTGTGGCCGATCTGGGACCAGAACATCATCGTCTGCAGCACCACCGAGCTGCCCAAGGATCAAAAACTCCTCGGAGATTTCCAGCTGCCGGTGGGGGACCAGCAGCTACCCGTCCGAGGTCACGCCAAGCCTTCTGGGGAAACGTGCAGGGGGGTCATCACCATCAACCCTGCCGAGACCTCTCAAAAGATTAAGTCGGAACTTCACTGGCCCCAAGGAACTATCCTTGCGGCTCGTAAACTCGGTGACTCCACGGCGGCGGTGGTGACCTTCGAGGGCACGAAGCTCCCCCGCTTCCTTTTCTACCACTGCGTGGCGACGTACGTTCGACCATATAAGAAGACAGTTCCGGCATGTACTAGATGCGGCACCATCGGCCATCGGCCGTCTGTGTGCCCCCACCCCAACCCAGACCGCTGTGCCAAGTGTGGGACCCTCGCTGCCGAGGGCCTCACCGACCACGACTGCCACCCCAAGTGCCTCCTCTGCCAAGGTGCTCACGAGACCGGGGCCAGATGCTGCACGGGTAAATACCGGACGTTCACGCCGACCTCGACACCTTCTCCGGGGCCCACGCCATCACCACTCCACAACAAGGGCGCCCGCCCAAAACAGCCTGGCTCACCGCGCCCGGCCGACACTCAAGAATTTCCGCCACTCGCTGCCTCGACGGCGCCACCACAGGTGAGTGGTTGGGCAGGGGTTGCTGCTCCCGGGCCTCTCTTTCCCCCTCCTGCTGCCCCTCCCTCCCCTGAACTCCCCCAGCTTAGCCCTCAGGCTGCGCCCACATCGAACACCCCCACGCCTTCCGTAGCTACTGCTCGATCCCTTTCCGGTAGCATCGTTGGCTCCTGGGGCACCTCAGGCTCCAGTGCCCATTGATCCAACTCTGTCAATTGAGGAGCGCGTCCCCCGCCTTGAAAATCTACTCCTCCACCACATCTCCACTTTTTCCGTGCAACGCATTGTAGCTGAGGTAGTGCAGGCCATCCAGGCCTGAGCTATCACTCAGTTTAAACCCAAAACTTCACGGTCCCGTTCCCTTTCTGAAAGTAGTATCGGTTCCGCTCCCCGGCGCCGCAAGGTGGCCACAGGCACCTCGACCCCAGGTAACTCGGTTTCCATCCCCCTTCCTGTCTCCCAAAGCTCCGAACAGGACATGGCGGAGGGCATCTAAAATTTAAGACATTCATGATGGCTACCAAACGTACACCCCATTCAATTCCCCCGTCACAATTCGAACTCATACAGTGGAATTCCAGAGGTTTCGGGAACAGGCGAAAGCGCTCACACCTTTCCCTATTTCTCCAATCCCTTTGCTCTCAACCGGCCGTCTTGGCACTCCAGGAATCTGGCCCAACCCCGACCCTTCCCGGATACTGCCCCTACGTAGGTGGCACCACCACTTCCCTCCTCGTGCATAAGGCGTACACGGCGATTCAGATCGATCTCGATCTGCACCTCCCGTACGACTACTGCATGGTCTCAGTGCTCCCTCAGCGGAGGGGGCAACCATCGATCCATATTCTGAACGTGTACTGCCCCCCTCATCTCTCGAGGGTGTCTTTCACGCAACTCTTCCATCAGGCCCTGTGTACGGCGGCCCGTCAACCCCTTGTGATAGTTGGAGACTTCAATGCACCCAGCCCTCACTGGGGCTACCACTATGAGAATACCCGGGGCCGACAGCTTAAGGAGCTCATCTCCTCGCTCAGTCTCACGTTGCTCACTGATCCGGCACATCCCACACGTTCCGGTAATTCAGTGTCGCGTGACACTTGTCCCGACCTTTCCCTCACCCGTAACATACGCGATGCTACGTGGGAGAATCTCGATGAAACTCTAGGTAGCGATCATTTTCTGCTCCGTATTGCCTTCACACCGCGTCAGAAAATGCGCCACCACTGGGGCCAGGCCCGTCTTACCGACTGGACTAAATTAAGATCGCAACCCTTCCCCCTGATCCCTAATTCAGGCGAATACGCGGCGTGGGCATCTCATGCCCTTCATACGCAACGAGCGCATACTCAGACACTTGCTACCACTAATGTGACTCCCGCTATCGACCCACACCTCCGGCATCTCTGGGATGCCCGCCGCGGAATAATACGCCGTTGGCGGCGAAACGAGCTGAACCGTAAACTCCGCTCCTGCATCGAGGCCCTCACCGCAGAAGCGGCTGCATATTCTGTGCAGCTTGCTGACTCAAAATGGATCGACACCTGCACGAAGGCAGCAGGCCAGATGAGCTCCAAGAGCACGTGGCAACTTTTCCGGAGCCTTCTGGATCCATCCACCACTCGTGGAGAAACACAGCGTCAACTCCGTCGTGCTTGGCATGCCTATCAGGGCACGACGGACCAACTCGCGCGGGACCTTTGCGACCGATACCTTTGTCGCACGGTCGACCCCGTTGGCCCAGAATACACGTATTCTGGTTCCCCCAACTCCAAGCTTGACGCTCCATACACGCTCCCCGACCTGCGGGCAGCGCTGGCGAAAATGCGACGGGGCACGGCTCCTGGCCGGGATGGCATCACAGTATCGCTCCTGGCGAATCTCCCCGACCAGGCCCTCTTATCACTGCTCCACCTCATCAACTCCATATGGGATGGCTCACCGCTTCCATCAGAATGGATCACTTCGCTGGTCACATTCATCCTCAAATCGGGCAAGCCAGTTAGCATTGAGTCCCTGAGACCCATTTCTCTCACCTCTTGCGCCGGCAAACTTATGGAAACTATGGTCCGCGAACGCCTTTCCGCTTACCTGGAGGCTAGGGGGACCTTTGCCGACACGATGTTTGGCTTTCGCCCGCATCTGTCGGCACAGGACGTCCTGCTCCAGCTCCAGCACGATATCATAGAGCCGACTAGTTACCATGACAAAGCCGTACTAGCTCTCGATCTTCGAGGCGCGTTCGACAATGTCACACATAGTAGCATTCTCGTCAATCTTTCCACCACAGATTGCGGACAGAAGACCTTCGAATACATCCGCGCCTTTCTTTCTGATCGTGTGGTCTTCCTCCGCATCGACACTGCTGAACACGGCCCGTTCCCACTAGGCACACGGGGTACGCCTCAAGGAGCGGTCTTGTCACCCCTCCTGTTTAACTTGGCCATGATGAACCTCCCTTCTCTCTTGCACGAGGTCGAGGGGGTACACCATGCGCTCTATGCCGATGATATAACAATTTGGACCAACACCGGCTCTCCGGCTCAAATCGAGGAACGCCTACAACAGGCTGCCCTTCTGGTGGACACTTACGCCGCCTCTTGCGGCCTGGAGTGTTCCCCAACAAAATCGGCTCTTTTCTCGGTTTCCCGCCTACCATCACCCCAGATATTCCTCCCTTCCGGACCTGTTCCAGTAGTCCAAGACCTTCGGATTCTCATGCTGCACCTCTTGTCCTCACTGGACCCTCAGGGCACCATATCCTCTCTCCGACGCACCAGCGAACAAGTGAGTCGTATGATCCGGCGGGTCTCTACCAAGCGTGGCGGCCTCCGAGGGAGCCAGTCCCTCCGGTTGGCCCAAGCGTTTGTGACCAGTCGGGTCCTCTATGCGCCACCCTACCTTCGCCTGCGTCGTCACCACGAACACCAACTAGATACTCCCCCGCAACATGGACCCCGAACAACACTCCGGTCGAAGGCACGCGCGCACTGCTGCCCTTGAGGCGCGTCACTCCGATCGCCCCGGCGTATTTTATGTAGACGTCTCGGGCCCTTCCCCCTCGGGTCACTACACGGCCGCTGTGATCACAGAAGGTCACCACGTCGACGGCCTCTCATTTAGAGCCGATAGTGCAACTCATGCAGACGAGGTTGCCATCGCTTTGGCCGCCTCCCACCCCACCACTCACACTATCTTGACAGACTCGCGCTCAGCCTGTTCTCGATATATCCAGGGTTCCATCACCCCATTGGCTGCTCGTCTCCTTCAAGCCGCCTCCTGGCGCTTTAGCCCTCACTCCGTAAGAATAGTCTGGACTCCAGGCCACACAGGACTTCCCGGCAACGAGGCGGCGAATGCCGCTGCCCGCGCTTCTCTCTTCCGGGCCGCTGCCCTTCCATTTCCTGAGTCGGATCCTGGAAACTCTAGCCTCACACGCTACCGTGATATCCTGGATTATTATCGCACTTCGCGTCGACTTTACCCTGGCCCTGCTCGCGGTCTGGCGAAAACAGACGAACGAATACTACGCCGCCTTCAGACTAATACTTTCCTTAGTCCGGCGGTCGCCCGGCACTTCATCCCGGAAATCTCTGGCACGTGCCCGACTTGTCAGGTCCTCGCCGACACCTTTCACGTTGTGGCTTCGTGTCCTGCAACTCCACTTTCTTTCTCATCCCCCTTCCCCATCCCAACTAGAGAGGCTTGGGAGGAGTATACCTGCTCGGCTGCTCCACCTTGGATGCGCAACGCTCCTTGGTGGCGCGCGCCCGGGCAGCGGCCATCTCCAATGGCGTCCCGGACTAGGGACTGCCACTCAGGCACACAGCAGTTCTCTTGTGAATTTCTTGAATAAAATGTTTACCACCACCACCACCCAGAGCTGATGTCCAGCTGAGCCGAGCAGCGCGGCCCGCCACGCGCGCGGAGGCTGTCGGTGGAGGCCGCGTTCTCATCACTGTATTAATCCCTGGCATTCCCATAGGATATATTCTAAGGTAGCTCGTGCTTCACAATCTTTGCATTGATCGGTCGTGCATATATCTGGATATGTAACATGTAGTAGCGTGGGATTCTAATATGACCTGTTTTATAACTGTCGCCATTGGAGAGACTGGGACCTATTGAGCTTAAGGTGAGGTGGTGGGTGAACGCGCCTCTGCAGTTTATAATGTTTAGTAATGTCACTGAATGTAGTCATTCGGTCCTCCCACTCCCACACATCAGAAGGCTTTGATAAGGGACCGAGATCTGTCATAGCCGGCCGGAAATTGAGTCATCGAGCTACGTTGTGTGCAGCTTCGTTAGGGTTGACCACTCCCGTCGGGTCAGGTGTGTGTGGGCTGGGAACCATAGAATGTAGACACATCTGTCGTACTGGGTTATTTTGCCTGTTCTAAGAATACGCAGTGCCGCAGGGGAGGCTCTGCCATTGGCAAAGTTGCGAACTGCCGTTTGTATCGCTGATTACATAATGGGCGTCAGTTTGTGTTGTGGCCATAGAAATCGTTCCCTCCTCTTTCTACAAATGATGCCATATACCCAAATGACCGCGCCATGTACCCAAATTCAATGCCATTTTCTGATTTCAGCATCGTGAGCTGGCTAGTTGCCGTGGCCGCCGCCACGTACCCGTGCGCTCGCTCACGATCACATTGAAAGCAAGCCGCGCGTTCGAAGGAGAGAAAAAAAAAAGAAAAAGTGCTCAAGGTCATGACGCGCTTGACGTAACTTCTTCCCCCGTGCCATCCCTCCCTGCTTAGCTTCCAGCGCGCACGTCGGGACGAGCGAAGAGAGAAAGCAATTACAGCGTGCGACAAATCTCTGTAACTCCGGTCGTACCTGACGGATTCCAAAAATTTTTGCATCGGTCGATTCGTGAGGCAATAAACTCCGTTAATGAAGCCATTCGACGGTTAAAGCACTTTAGGGGCCCGGCTTGTCGTCCATCCGTAGATCTCATGTGGCGTGGTCGCGCTAAACCCCAGATATTATTATTATTATTATTATTATTATTATTATTATTATTATTATTATTATTATTATTATATTATTATTATTATTATTATTATTATTATTATTATTATTATGCAAAGACATACACACAGTGTCTCGTAAATGGTGACTTCTGCACCGAAGCACGTGCCCTACCGTAACCTTTGCTTGGTGAAAATAGACGGCGGCACGCAAAATAATGCAAGCTGGCAGGTTGTACGAGAGTTTTATGTACTGACCCAGACAGCGACGCCGGGGAGGGGGGGGGGGGGGGGGGGGGGGGGGGAGAGGAGGAGGTGGAAGCCAAAGTTGTCATGTATTGTGGCACGCACACACTATAAACAATTTTGTTGATCAAGATGCGAAGTTTACATACGCAAAGTTCATTTCAGCATTCTATTACATGTCTCGATTCAATTCAACACCGATGAATCTGCATGCTGAGTTCGCCGGTCGGGAAAGCGGGGAGGGGTGGAGACCCCCTACCAAACAGTGCCAAATACCCATACTATGAAATCACATCGTCAAGTCAGGTACAAATAGTTACTGAATGCCGTGGAGTCAGAAAAAACCTACTAATTTGTAAAATTGCAAGTTTTTGTGAGACACCAGTCTCTATAAGATTGATTGCATTAATTACAGTAAGCATTACATGCAATTAGAACTTCTAAATAGTTCGGTAATTTTACCAAAAAATGTAGTGCTATTCGTGCTGACTTCCAAAACATTTCATACATGGCACTCAAGTTTTTATATTGCATACAACGGCCCGGATTAATCAACAGTTCCAGCCACTGCAGTGGCCTGTTGGGAAAGCACAGTGACGCACTATGCCGGTGTATCTGGGCTGCTTCTCGACTTCCGCAAAAGTTCAAGTTAGAGAACCTTTCTAAATAAAATACGAAGCATTTCATAATCACAAATTTCGTTGAGCGCCGCGTTGGAATTCAAATACAATATATGAATTGTTTATTAAACCTTCTGTGTTATTAACCCCCAATGAATTCGAAAAGCCTCACGAGTCTGTCCATAAAGCGCGACAGCATGTATTTCACACAACTCGAACGCCTAGGTTGTACTGAAAGCACAGACGTCACCACAATAGTTATTGTCAATAATAAAAAAAGTATGCATGGAAAATTTTTGCTGCCTGAAGCTTCTGGGAAATCCCGACTGAATAACATACGGGTCTCAAACACGCGGCCCGCGGACTTCTCGCTAGCGCGCCCGGCCCCCACATGACTGCTTTCGTCCCATATATATATTTTTCGTTGTAGCGCGGCAAAGGACATGGATGCGTGTCGTCGCACGTTTCTTTCTGGTGTCCGTGCCCTCTGCCGCGCTACAACGAAATTTAAGAAAATTACCCACTACCAACAAGCCCACGTATCCACCCTTATTAAGAAGTATCATATGAGCTGCACAGGCATGACTGGTCTAAAGCGCTGTTGGGATCGAATTACGGCCTCGGCGGCTGCATTTTCGGTGGAGGCGAAAATGTCTGAGGCCCGCGGACTTAGGTTTAGGAGCACGTACGTTAAAGAACCCCAGGTGGTCGAAATTTC
The DNA here is from genome assembly GCF_013339695.2 of Rhipicephalus sanguineus. Lineage (NCBI taxonomy): Eukaryota > Metazoa > Arthropoda > Arachnida > Ixodida > Ixodidae > Rhipicephalus > Rhipicephalus sanguineus. The sequence goes on along the minus strand of NC_051176.1, from coordinate 134,198,038 downwards.
CAGAGCCCTCTACTAGCCACGGCGTCCCTCATAGTCATATCGTGGTATCGGGACGTTAAACCACAGATATTATTATTATCTAAAGCATTGTTTTCGAGGTACCCCCTGCAGTCACCATGTGTTGATATATAAACGAGAAACAAGAACCCTATCTCAGAACCGGCGGCAAGATTTTAGTCGTTTTGGAGATGAGTATAGTATTCATATGTTATTAAAATCCTGGCGCCAAATCTCCTTCAGAAATGACCTATATAATAGGGGAAAGGTCTTACTTCAAATGGCACTGTTTTTTAGCTGACATTTTGTACAAACCAACCCCCCACCCCCTCCCGGTCCTGCCTTCCGCACTGTTCCTGGAATAACAGATAAATATCGTATCGGGAGGAAACGTTGGGCGGCCTGATATGTCACGGATGTATGGAAGTTTAGGGCTGTCCGCAGGAAAGCGAAGATCAGTGAATTAACGTGACCTTTTGGGACATTATATTGTTACGGCCGGATGTGATGGGTTTATTTACAATGCGAAGTAGAAGCTGGAGAAAAACACGAGACGGTCGCAAACCGCCGGTCAGCAATCCCTCGTGCCAGTTTATACATGTGTGCATACATTTATTTTGTTAAACATGATAAAACTACTCCCGCTTAGCAACTTAAAAAGTAATGCTATAAAATGTGTGACAGGCAACTGCTCCAAAAGGCTAATTTGCAAGCTGCCTTCCGCACAGACGCGGCCGATCACATCACTGATCTAGGGATTTTTGTACGGCTGGAAATGTTAGATTACGCGGCCTAATGACAGGCGTTACTAATGTATTCATGAGCGCACTGCGTGATTGCTGCTCTGTGAAACAAACAATTTTGTCTTGTAGTACACAGGAAAACGAGCCAAATCAACGCTCGCCGCGTGCCTTGACCGCGCAAAGTTGCTCCATATCAAATATATGTAAAATATACTTATGGACCAGGAGACATTGATAGCAAGAGAGCGTAAGCAGGACTTACAGTTGGACGAATAGTTGGTACGGATTCATTAGACGAAAAGATTGCGTGCTTTAATTCAGTCTTTCAGAGCGAAAGTAGTGACAAAAATATCTGGCCAAATGGGAAGCTGATCTAAAGTACAAAGGATGGTTATCAGTCAGTAAAAAAAGGCCCCTGCAAATCATGCAACACTGATTATAAATGTGGAAAATTAGAAATATACTGCTACCTCGCAAGGTGCAAGAAATTACTACTTCATCCTGCACAAAATTATTGTAAAAGTCATTATGATACGGAAGGGTTCTTGCTGCACTCAGTTACATTTCCACGAAAAGGCTCTTACATTTGGTCATTTGAGTAAAAACGTCGCAGCTGTTTCCGTGCACGCGTGGTTACCTTTTGTTGGCTAGCTTTTCCCCCATATCGTGGCTTTTTTTTTTTTGCTTTTTTGACCTGGCAACCCCGGCGACCTCGGTGTTGGTTTTGGTTTTGTGTTTTGGGATGGAGCCAGAGCCTAGCCCGCCGAGCCAGCCTAGCCACCATAGCCTAGCCGAGCCAATGCATGGGCGCGTTGTATGATTCACGGGATTCACGGTATGGTTGTACCATTGTACTACGTGTGGTAGTACTTTAGTGCGAGCAGTGTGTTGTGTAGTTATGTTTCGTAAAAGCTGTCGGCAAGAATCATGAATCCGTACATTGCAGATATCGAGATCAATTTGGATGCTGTGAACTCGGGCCTGAGAGCCGTGAAGGCCCTTCGATGCGCTGTCGGTGAAGTGTTTCGTACTTTGACGGATTGTGTTCCGTGTTCGCAGGGCGATGAAAAGAAAGAGAAGAATTTTATTCTGGAATCACCTCTCGTATAAGGTATGTTGTACCTTTGATTTCGCACTGTTATGAACATGACGGGGGAAATCGAAGATGAACATGATGTGGGCAATCGAAGTACTTCGCCGCGTACGCTGTCGTCACTTTACAAGCTTAATAAACATATTGAAAAGGTGGAACCAACTGGATTCCACGCATTGAGGCTATGTTTTACTTGCAACGCTATGAATGTCCCATAACTTGTCCATTATATCAGATGGCGGTGCATTACTGCGTGGTGCCAAGTGTGAACCCGTGTATTCATACGCTGTGGTTTGTGTTAGGAATCATAATGCGCTTAGTCAGATCAAGAACCGTGCACGTACAACACTATTAGCGTAGCATTACGCCGCATGTGCCAGTGTGCTTTATAGTATCGCCCTCTTGACACCTACATCCGTAATTCATCCCGTTTCCATTTGGCGGTTACCTTTATGATAATTGAAGCACGCGGAAGGGTCCATGTTACTTTGAATCCTTACGGTCATGTTAGCTTGGATTTCTTATGGTTTTTATTGCGTGTAGTGCATTTCATGGTGTTGTGTACAGAAGTGATGCGTCAACTGTTCAGCCTGAAGTTTAGCTGCCGTGAAATAATCTATGGCTTAGCGGCCAAGGCGGTGCTAAGCATGAGGAACTTATTCCCGGGCACGGCTACCGCATTTCGATGGGGTCGAAATGCTGAAACGCCCGTGTACGTAGATTTAAGTGCACGCCAAAGAACCCTAGATGGTCAATTAATCAGGAGTCCTCCACTGCAACGTGCCTCATAATCATAATGTGGTTTTGGAGCGTAAAACACCAAGATTTCATTAATGTTTAATGTGTTCAGTGCTGTTAATTTCTTGGGGAATTATAGTAGAAAGTCGAGCTTCCTACCCTTTTAAATCCACGCACACAATGTAAGGCGTGTTTAGTGACTGTAATTTCATGGAGCAGCCAGCTCTTCCGACTACACAAGGTGCCATTTATATAATTCTAAACAGAGCAAAATCGGCAGGTGTCAGTGACAAAATGAAATGTTCATGACAATTGTGTATTTTATGTGTAAATTATGGAAGTGCAACGCAAAACTGATGCAGGAAAGAAAGTTGAATTGTCAGTGGCTGCCATGATCTGCTGTTGTGCACAAGGTCTCCAGTTCAATTGCCACCTGCCTTGACTATGTTTTTGGTGGGAGTGCAATGCAAAAATTGCAGCGCATGGCAGTGCATGCCGGGTGAACAGATGAATACAAAAGGACAACACACCTGGTGTGCACTGTCATAAGCCGTAATGATCAACTGACTAGCCCACAAGTACATTTTAAGCGATGCAAAAATATTTGTGAATTAAGGTATAAGAGGTTCAGGTGGGTAAGAATTAATCTGGAAGTCTCATATGCAAATCTCTTACTGTCCAACTGTGTAGATTTGAGATGTTGAAACCTATAGCTCATTAGAAGCATAAAGATGTAAATAAACACTGTTAAAGAAATGACGGGTGACGAGCAATAGTAACACTTTATAGCACTTTATGTGCCAAAAACAATATGATTATGAGGAATGTCATAGTGGGGGACTCTGTATCAATTTTGTCCGCCTGGGGTTCTTGATGTGCACCTAGGTCTAAGTACATGGGTGTTCTTGGATTTTGCCGCCACCAAAACGCGGCCACCGTGGTTGGGAATCGAACCCGTGTTTTTGAGCTTCGCAACGCTACACTCTACCTGCTAAGCTACCACGGCAGCTACAATCGACGAGCAGCTGAATTAGTCAAGGTGCAATCGTTCCTTCAGTTATGCACATAAGTACAACTGAACGCCTCTACAACGAAATTAACTGTATAACAAAGGACTTCTTACATCCCGGCTGAATCTTGAGCATTACATACAATTATGTGAACCGTGCAATGGAGTATTTTGAAGGCTATGGGCACTTTGTTATGGAAGTAGTTTGACTGTATTGTACGAATTTGCAGTTCTGAAGTAAAAAAAAAAATGTGTTAACTGACTGGGATAATCTTGTCTATGAGATTTACTGAACTTAATAAAGGAGGATATTGTCTGCAGGCAGAGCTAGCCTTGAAAAATAAGCAGCCAATTGTGCCACCTGGGTGCCTTCTTTAAGGCAGGTTGGGAAACTTAGGCATCCTTTAAAAGCCCAGTGTAGGTGGGCAAGCAAGGCACCACATGCAACGCAGCACTACAGTACACAAGCCGGCGGCCTTTGAGCCATCCTTGTCCTCCCACCCCCGACATAACACTCCGGGATGACTGTTCATCCCTGCCTTCGAAGTGTGCCTAAAAGCAACTGCTACCATGGCCAGATGGTGGTGGTTATATATACAGAAACCCAAAGTATACGATGCCTTTGTCATTTACTTGAATGCCTGCTGGGCAAAATATGGACAAGAGGGATAAGGCTAAAACCTCGTACTGCATTTTTCTTTTGCCTTGCGAGACTTCAGGCTGAAAGGCATGGAAACATTTGTAACATATTCAATTTATTTAATGCATCCTGCAAATTCTGCACTTACAAGTCCCACTGTGGAGTAGCACTCTTTAGTCTTCAGTGTTTCATATTTGCTGTGCTATGTCCTCCAAAAGTAACAAAAGGTGATTAGGTAATTCTTCCAGAGTAAACATACCAAGGCTTTATGCTTTATGCAGAATAGGCTTTAATCCATGTTGTCTTAGCAAGTCAGCTGAGAGGAGGGCGTGCAAAGTCTGACCCATACATTGACTTAATAGGGAGGGGGGTCGCTGCGATGAACCTTCGTTCGCCTTCGCCCTCCCCGAAGGGGAACCCTGCGCACGCCTATGGTTGGGCCCACAGACAAACAGCATACATTTGTCAAGGCATTGCAGCCATGGGGTTATAGAAACTTATCTTGACATCTGTGCAGCAGTAAAGTGCTGTTATTGCTGCTAAACACAAGTATCTGTATTCCAGTTTAAAAGGTGACCAAATATACCCATGTAGTCAAATGAGATTTTCTTGTGCCAGCAAAGCCATAACCTAGCCCAGTTTGGCTATTTATAACCAAATCTGGCAACCCTGCTGAATTAGCAGCCCCATCCCCCGTGGCCTATTAGGGAGGGCTGTGGCCTCCCATTCCAGGGTGCACGCCTATGGTTTGCACAGGCAAACAGCCTGGGTATCAGCAAGTTCACAGCAGTGTTTCAATTATTGCCACTTGTTCTTCCAATCTAGACACTCTAATATCTTTAACCCTTTGGGACGCTTTGTGCACAATTGTGTACACCACTTGTTTTTGCTAGTTGTGTTGACTAGTGACTAACAAAGATCATGATACATTGTGCTTTGGATGAATTGAACCTCCTGCTTTTTAAATGTCTTTATTTAACTTCATTTCGCAGTGTACTGTTGCATATGATCACTTTGCTGACGGCACTACCATGCTCAACGAGTTGTTTGAAGTGCCGCTTTCCACGAGCCACATCAAAAGTATAATTTTTCTTTTCTAGAAATGAACATAACTGAGAATGAATTTGCTCTATATTTCTAGCCTTAGATTTGATTCTATTTATGCAAAAACAGAGCATAAATGTATTCAGAATAAGTATATATTTAATTACAATTTAAATAAGATTAATTAATTAACTATAAAACACATGAATCAACATAGCATGACATTCTTTTTGTTGCAAAAGAATATTGAATGTCTTGAGATAATGTTGTATACATCTGGCGCATTTACAGACAATTCTTCAGAGGTGGCATCTAAAAGGGTTAAATACGATGTCATAAAATTTTATGCAAATACATAATTCTTCATTTGTTGCAGGTAGTTGGAAACAGCTATTACATTGCTTGGGTCTCCTATTGCACCTCTCAACCTGGGAAGCACTGGCCATCTGTGTCAAGATCCAACTTTGGACAGGACATCCTTGTATGCAGACACGATTAAGTCATATCGGTGGTTTGACAAAGTACGTGACAACTTACTGTTCTCACAACCGATGCTGTTGAGTATACAGGTGGAAAAAAAAAGAGCAAGGTGCTGTGTGTGTGTATGTGCATTAGAAGATATCAGCAAATATTTTGTGCTATGGCCAAAGTGTTAAAGGGGAACTGTAATGATATTTTTAGCTTTCTGTTTTTGGTCTGTTAAATCAAGGTCATTGAGTTCTGAAATCTGGAAAATATACTGGTAAGTCTCATAGGACGTTAAATAGTTTACTATACTGTAAAATCCCGAGCAAGTGCCCCCCCCCCCCTCTCCTCTTCCACCATTTTTTTTCAACCTGTTCTCTGCTACAGAATCCTGCAGCAGTGTTTCCTAGGAACCCAAGTTCTGAGAGTCATTAGATATGTGCAGGATTTCATAGTACTTTTACAGTGTGGTGCCTGGGGGTTGCATTCCGAGTTGTCACAAGTTGTTGGAACATTTGAAGAACGTCTTTCCCCCCTTGTCATAACACATCAAATTTCACATGAGGATTCCCTCCCGTTCAGTAAAAACAGTAAATGCATGCATATTAAATAAAGCATTTCATCAGAAGCGCAGGTCTGCATTCTTAAAGGCTCTTAGGCCACCATCTTGAATTTTGGTCTATGACCAAGCAAGGGCCCTCCTCCAAATCTTGTGTGATTATCTTTGACCGTAGGGGGGAGGGGCACTTGCTCGGGATTTTACGGTAATGGCTTCCACATGTCCAGTTTCGGTTTTGTTTCAAAGTAGGTTCGTGTATCATGATGGCATGACAAAGGAGGTGCTCTTGGGGTACAAGTCATTAGAATATTTGGGTACTCACTGCGGCTCTGTCAATCACCTCGGATGCTGCTAATTTCGAGGACTGATTAACAGTTGAGCATGTGACTGAGTGAGTGTTCAGATGGCGCAATCATGCTGATCTCACAAGACCTCCTTCTGTGCGATGTCGTGGCACAGTATAGCCTTTGGGAATCGAAACAAACCGGTTGTGGAAAAGCTACTTTATTCAGTTATCTCGGGGACTGTGAGGCTTGCTACTGTTTCTTTTATAATAATCACATCCGGGCCTTCCATTAAATGCAGGAAATTAACTGTCAAAATTTTCATGTTGGTAATCCTTTATCAGAAAAATGTAACTCCTATAGCTAATGTGCGGTCAGAGAAAGAATTGGTGGCCATGTCACTGAGTGCCAGTGTATTTGTTATATTGCTCTTTCCCTTTTATTACTATAACTGCAGGAAGCATTTGCAACTGCAGTAGCGTTTTCAACTTGGAGTAATACAGTCGAACCTACTAAAGTCAAATTTTGGCCTATAGTACCTTACAGGTGGAACATCATTTTGAAAATTCCGCGCAAAAAATATGGCACTGTATGACACATATATAAAAAATGTTCACCATTTTTTATTGGTAAAATGCTGCACCCTTCCGAGTTTGCTTCTCCCTATGGTACCATGATCGATTCTCACACCATTGGATATACATAAGCATACTGACAAGAAACAGTGCTGTTTGTGAGATACTGAAAGGCAGTACATCTCGTGAAGGAAAAATCAGCAGCTTCATGTCTCAAAAATATGCTTGGCTTGTGCAGCAAATATCTTATTTGCTCTCCATTGTGGTGGATTTGCTTTATTAAGCTTCACTGCAGCACATGTGTGTAATACAGTGTAGTACATCCATGAAAAGAACTAAATGCATGATTCGAATTTGTAGGCGCAAAGAAGACACGGACGAGAAGGGAGACACACACACAGGGCGCCACTGCCAATAATGTTTATTCCAAGAAAAACAGATGCTATTTATGCACACAGTGTTGTCACGTTTCATTGCTGCGCAGTCGCATTAAGATATTGCAACTCTTTCTGAGATAAAGATACGGAGGCCACATTCACACAACGATCACCGGCTTCAATAATCATCTGTGCCTCAATTATCAATCTATTCCACTTGTCTCGACTTTTGGCAATCACGGAACATGCGCGAAAATCTGGTACACACTTGCAATCTCTGCAATGTATAGCCAGGTGACCCTCTCTGCCATTCCTAACATTGTTGCAATGCTGCCTGAGCCTGTCGTTTAAACACTGCTCAGTTTGGCCTACGTACTTTTTGCCACAAGACAGGGGAATATCGTAGACTACGCCAACCTGGCATTCGACATATTTAGTTTCATGGTTTATGGTACAGGCTGGTGCTTTTCGGAGGCAAGGATTTGTCATTTTGCAAAGTTTAGACATTTTCAAAGGTGCAGAGAAGATCACCTTTACATCTGCTCGCTCAGCAATCTTCTTTAAGTTGTGGGACACGCGATGAAGATATGGTATCACAGCCACTTTTTCTTTTTCACAAATGGCTCTTGGGTCACTTGGCGGGTTCACGATTTCTTCAAAATTGTTTCAGCTACCGAAACCAGTACAACTTGCGGAAAGCCTGCCTCTTCCAGGCGCTTTACCTGCTTGCCGAAACTCTCCGCTACACGATGGGGACAGGATTTCTTGAAAACGTTTAGCAAGCAGAGGTTGGCGATACTACGCTTAACAAGCTTAGAATGACAGGAGCTAAAGGGTAGCAGTGGTTTATTCGCCCGAGGCTCGTACTGCCAGCAGACATGGTTAGTCTCGAAAAATAATCGCATATCTAAAAACCTTATGGATGAATCAACCGAAAGTTCGTGAGTCACTTCAATTGGAGATAAAATGTGCCTAAAAGTTGTCAAAGTCTCGCTAACGACTAGGTCGGCATCAATGGAGGTCTTGTCAATAAAAACTAAGAAGTCATCAACGAACCTAAATACTTTGGTAACGCCACTACCCTCAATAAGACTGGCGATAGATCTGTCTGCCTGAGCTAAAAATAAATCACTTAAAATCGGAGAAACAAGACCCTATGCAAACGCTGCTCTTCTGAAGATAGAGACGGCTATCCCATTCAACATAAGTGGACCTGAGGTACAGTTCTAAGAGTGCCATGAACTTGGCCTCCGGTATTCCTATCTTGTTCTGAAATGACACGGCACCATACCTGTCTATGCATTCTTGGGTGCACTGAAGTAACTTATCTTTGGGTATTGAATAGTACAGGTCCTTTAAATCTAAAGAAAATGCCTCAAAAGTGGACCCCGTCTGGCCTGAAAGGAAGTTAACGACTTCGGTGGAATCGTGAACCAAGTAAGGGTCTTCCACCGCGAGCAGCTTAAGCTTCTCTTGCAGAAAGACTGCGAGACACTTCTGCCAAGTATTACGCTCCGACGCAATAACTCTAAAGGGGCAGTTTAGCTTGTGCGTCTTGGCACTAAAAAACACTTCGAGTGTACTTCCTTTACTCTTAGTAATGTCCCTCACAAGCTTGGAGAGGTTCGAATTTTGGCACAACTTCTTAGCTTCACTTTTCAGCTTTCTGACAGAAACACCTTCGTGACAATGAAAAACAGAGCTCAGGGCATCAAGTGCCTTCACCTTGTATTGAAGCCGGTGATCGTTGCGTGAGTGTGGCCTCCGTATCTTTATCTCAGAAAGAGTTGCAATATCTCAATGCGACTGCGCAGCAATGAAACGTGACAACACTGTGTGCATAAATAGCATCCGTTTTTCTTGGAATAAATATTGTTGGCAGTGGCGCCCTGTGTGTGTGTCTCCCTTCTCGTCCGTGTCTTCTTTGCGCCTACAAATTCGAATCATGCATTACCAACACGCCCAGTTGCTCACTCTCACATCGTATATTTCTAGTACATCGGGCTCTTCACTTAATGTTTCTTCAAACCCGTGTGCCACGGTTTCATTGATCGCAGTCGCCACATGTAAAGCACGCCTGCCCTCGTATTGCATTCGGCATAAATTGCTACCGGAAGACGTCAGGATTCTTTTCGGTGGCTTCAACCCCTCAGGTGGTCACGGCAACCGCATGTGCAAAATCCTGAAGGCTGAATGGTCAAGGCAAGCTCGCCTCTACAGAATTCACCTGGAAGTCCAACTGCTCAGCTCAATGGGAGAACACGGAAACAAACAGGTCCACAAGGAATTCAATCGTCTCGCAAGCCAGGCTACTGAGTTCCTTTGGCAGAGTGCTCTGTTGCAGCTGCGAGCCCATCATCGACCTAAGAAGAAGGGAGTCCCGGGGAACAGAATCTTCACTGAGGGAGACGTGATGTTGCCTGAGGAGGTCAGCAAATGTCTCGCCCAGGGGCCGAAATTCGCCGTACAGCCGCAGACCACCGCCTCGGAACGGCTCTCCTTGGTGCGCAAGGTCTCCAGTTTGGCACCGGCCAGCGAGATGGACCGGTGCGTGTCGAGCGGTGTAGACGTCCTGCTACGAGACAACAGTGACCCAGGTTGGTCGTCTGGCGTCATACATGAGACGGAGCGCCCTTTGTGTGCTCGCTTCCGACAAGGAAGGTGGCTTTGCCGTCTTTCCACGGGACTTATACAAGGTGAAGGCGCTTGATGCCCTGAGCTCTGTTTTTCATTGTCACGAAGGTGTTTCTCTCAGAAAGCTGAAAAGTGAAGCTAAGAAGTTGTGCCAAAATTCGAACCTCTCCAAGCTTGTGAGGGACATTACTAAGAGTAAAGGAAGTACACTCGAAGTGTTTTTTAGTGCCAAGACGCACAAGCTAAACTGCCCCTTTAGAGTTATTGTGTCGGAGCGTAATACTTCTGCAAGAGAAGCTTAAGCTGCTCGCGGTGGAAGACCCTTACTTGGTTCACGATTCCACCGAAGTCGTTAACTTCCTTTCAGGCCAGACAGGGTCCACTTTTGAGGCATTTTCTTTAGATTTAAAGGACCTGTACTATTCAATACCCAAAGATAAGTTACTTCAGTGCACCCAAGAATGCATAGACAGGTATGGTGCCGTGTCATTTCAGAACAAGGTAGGAATACCGGAGGCCAAGTTCATGGCACTCTTAGAACTGTACCTCAGGTCCACTTATGTTGAATGGGATAGCCGTCTCTATCTTCAGAAGAGCGGCGTTTGCATAGGGTCTTGTTTCTCCGATTTTAAGTGATTTATTTTTAGCTCAGGCAGACAGATCTATCGCCAGTCTTATTGAGGGTAGTGGCGTTACCAAAGTATTTAGGTTCGTTGATGACTTCTTAGTTTTTATTGACAAGACCTCCATTGATGCCGACCTAGTCGTTAGCGAGACTTTGACAACTTTTAGGCACATTTTATCTCCAATTGAAGTGACTCACGAACTTTCGGTTGATTCATCCATAAGGTTTTTAGATATGCGATTATTTTTCGAGACTAACCATGTCTGCTGGCAGTACGAGCCTCGGGCGAATAAACCACTGCTACCCTTTAGCTCCTGTCATTCTAAGCTTGTTAAGCGTAGTATCGCCAACCTCTGCTTGCTAAACGTTTTCAAGAAATCCTGTCCCCATCGTGTAGCGGAGAGTTTCGGCAAGCAGGTAAAGCGCCTGGAAGAGGCAGGCTTTCCGCAAGTTGTACTGGTTTCGGTAGCTGAAACAATTTTGAAGAAATCGCGAACCCGCCAAGTGACCCAAGAGCCATTTGTGAAAAAGAAAAAGTGGCTGTGATACCATATCTTCATCGCGTGTCCCACAACTTGAGGGGGGAAGCGGGTCTTTGAGACCGAAAATCAGAAAAAAAAAATCGAATTTTTGAAAATGTTTTATTTGGATTCTGCCGCTACTGATGCATAACCTCGCCAATTTTCATGCGTCTTAGATCAGTATTTTAGCCGTGACAGCATTTTATGTGCCATCAGCGAGCTAAATTTTTAGCGATTAACGCGTAAAAAACGGGCTTATTCAGCGCCGCGCTGTTGCCGTTCTACGTTCCCTACGGCAGCCATCTTGGTCGCATTCGAAAGAGCCGCGCTTTTTCTTGAATATCCCGCCGCCCTTGTTTCCATCCACCCAGAATTCACGTAGAAAATCCGCGCCAAAAAAAGGTCCCTCCGCGTGAGCCTATTGGCACAGTGAGCCCACGTGACTAAATAACGCCTTCCGATTCGTCGGGCCTCCCGCGCTGTCTGCTACAGTGCACGCAAAGCGGCAAGTTGATGTCGTCGATTTACGTCCGTAAAGTTCCAACCCGCGCAAGCTGGCAAGAAACTGGAGCAGGCGTTTTTATCATCCTCAACAAAGACTGCACGTTGCGGCGGCTTACTGGCACGGCGCCAAGCGAGCTAGACGAAGTGCGCCGCAGCCGCCGGGAGTGAATTAGGCCCACGCTCTTGGCCGCGTTTTGGAACTTTGATCGTGGCGAAGCCATATCGAAAGTTGCGCAGCGCTCATAAATTCGAAAAAAAAAAAGCGAGATCACGGCTCGGGTGCATCAGAAGCGCATCCAGCGGAGGACGGCGTGATGGCGGAACGCGATTCATCGGTCGAAATGCCGACTTCACCTGTGTCGGCGGGCGCCTTGACGACGTCAGTGATAGGAAGCGTGGTAGAAGGATCGACACGACGTTCTTGACTAGCGCCGATCGTGCGCAACAGCAGGAAAAGACTGAAGATAAGATCTCCGGCTTATCGGCAACTTCCGCTAGCGAGCGCAAGCCGCGCACACTCGCAACAGCGTGCGAGGTCTCTGACCCGTCGGCGGCTAACTACGGCATCGTCGACTTCTCCGCAATCAACAAACTGCTTGAAATGACATGCACTGGGGCCATTTCGGTTGGAAAATGTGATAAGCTACTCTCCTGGTGTCTTCTAAGGCATTTATTTGCAAAGTAAAGCATTTTTACTTGTGTAGCGCTCCTTGAAGACACAGAGTTTTGTTTTTTGCTTTTTTCTCAGTTTCAATTTTTTGGCCACCTTTCATTCTTTTCGCGAGCGTTTCTCAGCTTTGGTACACTCGATTTTGATCATTTTTGTATTACTGAAAAGCTGGATGTTTAGTGAGTGCAACAAAGTGTCATATGTTACTATAGAAAAGCGTAAGTTTTTACAAGAGAGAAAATAACAAAAATGCATTTTCTCGGTAATCGAATGGCGGATTTTGAAGCTTCATAACTTTTGTTGTAGGAAAGCTGGAACCATAAAATTTGCTTTTTGCACTCTTTGATAACTGTAGAATGCAATGACATTTAATTCAGCAGGATCCGAGTAGCCAATTTATTAAAAAGGTGATTAAACGAAATTTTAATGAATGATTAATTTAAAAAATTGTCGTAAGGGCTACATAAAAACTGAGTTCATATTTGATATTTACACATGTAAATACATGATCACCGAAGTTTTCATCATACTAACTTAAATAAAAAGATGCTTCATGTCAAAGTGCCTCTTCCCCCCTTAAAGAAGATTGCTGAGCGAGCAGATGTGAAGGTGATCTTCTCTGCACCTTTGAAAATGTCTAAACTTTGCAAAATGACAAATCCTTGCCTCCGAAAAGCACCAGCCTGTACCATAAACCATGAAACTAAATATGTCGAATGCCAGGTTGGCGTAGTCTACGATATTCCCCTGTCTTGTGGCAAAAAGTACGTAGGCCAAACTGAGCAGTGTTTAAACGACAGGCTCAGGCAGCATTGCAACAATGTTAGGAATGGCAGAGAGGGTCACCTGGCTATACATTGCAGAGATTGCAAGTGTGTACCAGATTTTCGCGCATGTTCCGTGATTGCCGAAAGTCGAGACAAGTGGAATAGATTGATAATTGAGGCACAGAAGATTATTGAAGCCGGTGATCGTTGCATGAGTGTGGCCTCCGTATCTTTATCTCAGAAAGAGTTGCAATATCTCAATGCGACTGCGCAGCAATGAAACGTGACAACACTGTGTGCATAAATAGCATCTGTTTTTCTTGGAATAAACATTGTTGGCAGTGGCGCCCTGTGTGTGTGTCTCCCTTCTCGTCCGTGTCTTCTTTGCGCCTACAAATTCGAATCATGCATTACCAACACGCCCAGTTGCTCACTCTCACATCGAACTAAATGCCGTGCATTGATGTATACTTTTGGGTTTTATATCATATGGAATTGCCGACATATCTAGCTATTTGGCTATCACCTTCATATTCAATATATCTGTTTTTGACTGTGTATACCTACATACTTGCAATTGTTGGAATTGATCATTATAGTGTGCGCTTTCGCATTTGTAGAATGAAACGTTCAGCGCACCCTTTCATGTTAATTTCCTATTGGGGATGAGGGCATTTTCTAACTTCACTGACCTTCAACACCTGAATATTCTGAACAGCTGGACCACATGCCAAGTGTCTGTCTTGCATGGCTGCTGAATTTTTAGCCAGTGAATTGATTATTTTATGTCGGAGGGTATTTTGTTTTGATTCGTTGGTTTTGCTTGCTGTACGGGAATATCCTGAATTTTTCTGAGCCATCTTGTAAAATTTTGCTATGTGCACTACCTGCACTGTACTTTGCCGAAATGGATGGACGTGCTAGCTCATTTGGACTGTGAGCACTCATTAATAAACCTGGCGGCTCACTCAACTTGAACACTTAACCTTTAAAGGTGACTTATTTGGATGCTGGGTTGAATTTGTACTTGAAATATGCACAACAAAACCTATGGCAATAGAAAAAGAACACAGAATGAACGATGTGGTGCAAAAGCAGCACTCTTCCTGTGTCCTTTTGCCGGTGTCATTTCTCATGCACATTTCAAGTATGAATCCACTTCACTTGGCATACCTGTATATTCAACGGTAAGCAGCCACACAACTCTAAATTTGCAACTAGTAGTGCCTGCGGTAGTACCGTATATCTGGTAAGTCTTCTTTTCTTCAGCTGTCTAGAATACAAAAACAGCACTCTCTGTAGCATTCAAAACCTCTTTGCTGGTATAGTTTTTCACTCACTGCATGAAGACACTTGTGCTCTGCTAATTCAGTCAGATTTGTCCATCTGTTGTTGGACACTGTTTCACATCTGCATAGTACTGTGATGAAAGTGTCTAGCATTCTTCTATTTAAACCTTAGCTGCAGCTTAATTAATCATACGATGCTCTAATAGGCAGTATTGTAAATATTGTATAGTAAAATTTGTAATACCCATGGTCAAGTTTACATATTGACACTAGTTCTCTCAGCTTCAGTGTAAGTGTTTTGTTCATTTCACATGCGTAGGCAGCATAGTATTGTATCACTCAGTGCTTCATCACTCTGCACCAAGTGACACGGAATACATGCAGTGCGGATACTTTGTATATTTTCGCACCATGAATGTCAAGAAGGGAATCATTGGGAAACTGCAATGGGTGTGCAGCGTTCATTTTTTTACGCAATTTTATGCTGTGTCAACACTACTTTGTTGTAAGCATTTGTTTTGGACTTACCATTAGACAAGAATTTCATTTCTTCAATAGCAAATGCCTTACATTATGAGAACTCTTTTGCCAAAAAGGCAGCGTCATGATTCACGCAATGTTAAAGGGGTCATGAACCACTTTTCCAAGTAATGATCTAATGACCTCAGTATCGGAGTTTACTGCCTCCCGAATCGATTGCCGCAAAAATTTCTCGAATCCGTCAAGAATGAGCGGAGTTACGGGGGTTTGGCGCACGCTCTCAGTACTTTCTCTCTTTTCTCGTGCCGATAAGTGCACTGGAAGCTACATAGGGAGGGATGGCACGGGGGAAAGAAGTTACGTCAGCGCGCGTCATGAAACGCGATCACTCTCCCGCTGTGATTCGCGTGCGCGAGTGCGGCTACCATGTACTGAGGAGTGCGGCGCCGGCAAGTGGCGGCACCCCGTGGCAAGAAGCGCATCTGATCCGAATGCCGCTCTCGATTTACATCGGCTATTGGCCAATAAGCATGCTATGTCTCTTGCGACGTAAACTGGCAGATCCGCGACGTCAACGTGCAGACGCCCCGCCCACCGATGAGAGTGAGAACCGGCCTCTGTTTGAAAAGAGGGTGCCTGGGGAAACGGCAACTTCGCGCTCCGCTTGTGGCCTTTACGCGGCTCGCACTGTAATATTTGGCAGAGCAGTTCATAGCCGTGTCAGCTTTCCACAGGATGTGTTTTTTCAACAAGCCCAAGGGGTGCTTCATGACCCCTTTAAAGTAGTAGAAAACTGCTTGTAGTGTAAAATGTGCAGATTCACCTACATGTTCACCTTGGCAATCATAGCACTGTTCCAAAATGACTCGCTGGTAATTACAAGGGATGTTTCGCTGCATGGGGGTGTGGCTCCAATTTTTTTTTCAACAGCAGTTTAGTATTCTTTTGAGCAATTAATGATTTCATAGTGAATCTTCTTAACTTCGATACCAAGCAGCTAGCTGATCTCCACACGAATTTTTTGCACATTCATTATTTCATTGCTTGCAGTAACAGGAGCCACTTGACCTTTTTGATGACAGCCTTTCATCGAGGAAAATCTTATTCTGCACGCAAATGAGCAAGAAAAGCAAGACACTGTCCTGTCACCTTCCTTTTAAGTTGTGTGCAAAATAATGTTTTTTTCTTGATAAAATAGTGCCTGCAGGTATTTCATTTGGCAAGGAGGTGGTACATGTTATACAAATGAGTAGACTCCACTAACATTTCCTTAAAGGTGCCTTCCAACATTTTTCCAAGTAATGTTCGAATAGGCTCACTACTGGAGTTAATATTCTCATGCATCGACTGCTGCAAAAGTTTTTAGAATAGAGCGGAGTTGCAGGGATTTGTTGCACACTCTCAGCACTTTCTCTTTCCTTTGGTCCCAGCGAGCGCACTGAAAGCTACACAGGGAGGAATGACAAGAGGGCAAGAAGCCACGTCCGTATGTCAGTGCGCGTTGTAACTCTTAGCACTTTCTTTTCTTCTTTTTTTTTTCTTAGAATGCGCGGCTCACTTTCAGCTTGATCATGAGCGCGCTGGTGTAATTCTATAACAGCATGTAATTCTAGGCACTATAGAGCGCGGCGTGGGTACGTGGGGGCGGCCGCGGTAACTATGCAGCTCATGAGGCTGAAAATTTGCCAATGGCCATGTTCACTAGCTTATAACGCATTTGAAATTGAGTCTATGCCGTCATTCGTCAAGAGAAGAGCGAGCGATTTCTAGCCGACTTCGAAAGTTAATTGCAAATTCCCAGCCGCGTGCTGCACTGTTACATTTGGCTTGCATGCTTGCAGGCGCCTCGACTACCAATCAGCAGCATTTTCTGACCATGTTCAAAAAGTATTGCAGGCCCCTTTAAGTACTGAGAGCAGTTCTTTTGATTTTTTGATAGAAACCTCCACTTTACTAGCAGGTTGACCAAGGAATTGGTTGCGTGACAGATTCCTTCAGCGTCTGGCTTTTTTTTTTAATACACAGGATGGACATGCAGTCTCAGCTGTGTGCATCTGAAATTGGGAGTTTCTTTAACAAATCTAGATTGTCTATTTCTTTTATTTACAAAGGAGGTATCGCCCACGTATAATCTAATTTAAAAAAACGAATATTGTAAATGGGCGGAAAGTCTTCATATCCTTCAAAGGGTCCCTCCAACACTTATGAAGCACCTATGTTTCATTTGTGGTTTGCATAGACTGATGGCTGGGGATTATTTTAGCATAAGTCAAAGCATCGATATCCATAGATGTAATATTTTAATCACGCAATGAAATCACATCGCTGCTGACCACGCCAATGCGTAGTGGCGCTCACCATAGCTATTGGGGGCAGAAATGACAGAGAAAAGCGCATGGAGAAAAGTCAGTGGTTAACTTGATAAATCTAATCTTATAAGAAATCAAGGCAATGCATTAAAAAAAGAGAATATTTTTGGGTTTCATTTTGAGTGCTTTTCCATTGAACGTTAAATAGACGCTGTTGCAAAAAAAAAAAAGGAAAAAAATAAACTGCAACTTGAAAACATGGTCGGGCTGCTGCCTGCATTTTACGCTGTGACCTCCGAGGATAGAAAAATGGGCACAGTTTTTCATTATGTGAAAGCTTTTCTTCTTGCTTATGTGCCCTCCTGAGCAGCCTTGTTTTGTATGTGTTGTGCACTCAAGAGTGTTATGGCATACAAAAAGTGAATGTTCTTCACCTTGACGCATTAATATTGGTCTCACCCTTTTTTCGGGGTGAGGGGGTGCAGCGCAACGCTGTTTGTTACTGTGGTAATGGCGTGATCGCTGCGCTGGATGCAACAGGCAACAATGGTGTGCAAGCTTCCCCTATGTAGGACCTTTCGGCTCATTCCATTGCTGACGCCTTGCAACGACAGTGGCAAGTGAAGTGTCATGTGACCCTGTGAAAATCGAGTTGAGGGTGGACATTTTTTTTTCTTATATTTTGAATTTTCTAGGCGGAATAACTTCAGACTGCATGCCCCTATCGCTGCCTATTCTTGCTGCAGTAATCTTTATGATTCAGTCTACACAACCCGCAAGTAAAAAATGGGGGCTTGTGTAGTGTTGGAGGGCCTTTGAAGGCTTTGTGCCCACGTATGTGTACATTTTTAATTCATTACCACTTAGATATTAATTAGGTTTATGTATAAAGTTGGCATTCTATAGCTAGCTCAGTCGGTAGAGCATCTCAGGGTCGTGGGTTCGGACCCCACGTTGGGCGCCATTTGTTGAGGTTCGTTCAGCCGTCTGCCCCAAAGATATGATGCGGTCAACAATTCACCTCAAACAAGAAACATTCGAGAAACAATAAGACTAGAAACAATCAAACTTCGAAAGGACTGCGAAGGGGTTAAAATAATATATCAACACTCACAGGTACAAAACCGGCCCACTATCTTTCACCTCAGCGGGCGCACACTGCATGCGCACATACTTCCCTCCGGTCTTTTGCCAACTGTCTGGGCAGCGCCATGGCTGCTGCTTTTGAGGACCACAAGTTCACCATGCGCACCACTATAGTGCAGCATGTGGCATTATCACACCAGCCAGGTGGTGCGCGCGATTCCCACACTTCATAGAACAAAAGACATATTAAGTCTATTGGCAAATTTGAAGTGCAACAGCAGCATTTCTTCCTCTACTTATACATTGTGAACATTTCCATTCCAAGCCATTTTCTAGTTGCAGTGTCTTCAGATACATTTACAGAGAGCAGAGTTACTATTCTTTTTTGAAGCATTGAACCAGATATTTAATTGTGTAAAAGTGAACCCGCTACCACGATTGATCAAACTGAACAGGGCATGACCTCGGGACACTACATTTCCAAGTGTGCAGATAAAAATTACACAAACAAATGTTTTCAGTAGTTTTTTTTTCTTTTATTGTTAAGCTAAATTTGATGTTCTTGTTTGTTTTTTTTCTTTTATGCTGCAGGTCCATGAGCACACAAGTCATGCATCAGCGATTTTAAATTATAATGGACTGAAGAGATCTAACAGGTCATTGCTTCCAACAAAACGGTTACGAAGACCACATAGCAACGGCCACAATTTTTCTTCTCAGTAAGTATCTAAGGTACTTCATGTTTAAATTTATGAACTGGCATCTCACGGCATTGCAGCTGACTGTTTATTGTCATATTGCAAGGCTGCTAAAGGTGCACTGAAGGCAAATGCTGTGGTGTTTTAGAAAGAGGAGGTCCTAAATTGAGTGGTTGCTATTGGCTTAGCATGGTAAGAGAAGTGTGACAGTTTGGGTGAGTTGGTACATTTTGATTTCGAATACATAGTGCGTAAAAAAATGAGACAAAAGGAGAAGACTCAAACACACAGCACATCATGTGTCAAAGTCCCTCCTTTCTGTTCATGTAACGACAAATCTGAGTGACGGTGACCAGTGAGCAAGTGATACGATTCGTTCGGTCTCTTTTATCCAAGTGTGAACGTTCGATATAATTGAGTCGTTGTATAGTGGAATTGCAGCTGAAATGTCGTTGGTCGAATGAACTTGAATAGAGTCTCGAGCTCGGGCGGTACATTCCGTCGATTTCGCTTGGGATTCGGCCATCATTGACAGTAATCGAGTGATGTTGCTGAATTCAATTGTTGTGAATTGCCAGCTTCACTATGTGCATGCTCGGATGAGTTCAGTCGTGACTCACTCGTTTCGCCGTCTTCGTGACGGATGTCGTGATGTTGGTTTGCCTCGTTGCTCTGGTTGTTCGTTGGCCATACTCAGAAGTTGAACTTGACTCTTGAGGGCTTCGATTTTGGTTTGCAGCCTTGCATTAGCAGCAGTGAGACTGAATGCTTGCCAGCTCTTCGTTGCTGTTATCTCGTTGCATCGTTGGAGGTTCCTGTGTGCCGCTGACTCGTTGCCGTTTATTGTCTTCGATGAGTCTCGTCACAAGCTTGTCCATTTTGCCCGTGTGAGAGATGTGGCGTAGCTTGAGTTCGTCGGCAAGTTCCGTCTTCTTGAGTGTGCTGAGGGCTCGTCTGTCTACGGACAAAAAAAAAGTTCTCCGTTGTGGTCTTTGAGTAAGCTTGGGCTGGGTCTTCTGTGGCTTCGGCCATGGTGATTGCAGCAGCAAATGACGTGGTTGCAGAATGCCGTGAATTTAACTGGTTTTAGCTAGTTGACTGTGCCATGTGAGGGAAATAATGAAAGAAAAGATACAGTTTTAAGATTTAAAGCAAACTGCGTTAAAAAAAAATGCTACATGTCGTTCTTCTGGCTGCTTCGCGATTCATCCCAGTTCATGCCTCGAAGCTAACTGCATTTCCAGGCGGCATATGCAGGGATGCAACAGCTGCGCCAATTGCGCCATTTTGATACAATTTCGTTTTTCTGCGCCAAGCTGCGCCGAAACCGCGATATTTGTTGAAACTGCGCCACGCTGCGCCAAAACGCCCCAGGTAACCGCAAAATTTTTTCGGTTGCGCTAGTTTTAGCCTGGTTTTAGCGCGGAACGAAGCCTGCATTGGCGACCTAATGTTGGAAGAGGCACCTTCATCCAATCCAGTCCGATGCAGTGGTGCTTGACTCAAACATGACGTTAATCTGTCCTGGCGGGTTTGCTGGTGGGCCGATGGGCCTAAATGAAGTTTTTACTGCTGGTTCAAACGCTGCTCTACAAGGTCATTCAACATCAGCAAAGGTCAGCGGCCATTTAATGTGGAAGCACCGCGTAAGGAAAGTTAACTGGCAAACGGGCCGTTTGACACTTGCTGCAAATCTTAGTGGGGATGTCGTTATTGTTAGGTGGAGTCCGGTTCGACTCTGCCTTTGTTCAACTAGTAGTGCTCACGTGCACGAATTCTTGGGTTGTATATACAGCAAAGTCTTTTTAAATGTACTGAAATGTACTGCCGAAAACCTTAACTGCCTTAGCCGAATGAGTTCGTCAGGGTACTTGCTCCCTTCAACTCGCGGTGAGGCCGACACCATAATGTGCCGAAAAAGGCCTTCCGCTTTTTGGGAAATGAGGACATTGGTCTACTAATCATTTTGACTTCGACGCGAGTGCAGTCACCGCTTTGCTGGCGCGAAGGTTTGATGGAAGGTACTAACGAGTACGCTAGTGCGAGTTATCGCTGGCAACCTTAACGCGATCAGCATCTTTATATCTGCTCGGTAGCGCGTGTGGCATAGTGCTTTTGGTACTACTGTGAATATATTGCACGCATTTTCTACGCAACGGACCCAAACATGCCGTTGGCTGCTGCCTCCCGAGCGGAGACACAGATTACGTGTCGCTTGCAGAAACGAAAGCAGCTCACCATTGCTGCGTTTACCCAACGAAATCTTTGCCGTATCCCTACACGCGGTTACGACCGGAGCGGGTAGGAATACTCCTCGGGAAAAGCTGTCATACAGTAGAGCACGCGACCGACCCGGCAGTGACGGCGTCAGCTTGGTTGATGACACGCTGCACGAAACAAACAAGGGTTCGGCTCTACTCGGCGACAGGCGCTGCATACAATGAAAGGATGCCGATTTTCGCTCCTCTCTCTCACTCTACATATATATATATATATATATATATATATATATATAGACACACACACACACAGACAAGGGGAGAGGGCGCACTTGCGACGATTGCACATTTTTCCTGGTTTGTCCTAGACGTTGCATGACATAACACCCTATTAAACTATATATACATATACATATGGTGCCTCTCTTTAAAATGGACTTTCTTCTCATAGATCTTCTTAACAGGGCGGAATACAAAATTCAGCGCATCAGTGCTGAATGAAGTGGATTGCAACAATGACGTGATCAGCCGGTGGTGTAGGCCAGGTGTAAAGGACCTTGCTGCAAAACCTTGGTGCAGATTCAGCATACACAAGGCCTTACTGGTTTCCGCAGAATTCATTGATCTTATTCAGCATGTTATGCGCTGAAAACATGATTGTGGTGACATCGAAAAATTTGCATATATATTTTTTGTTACTGTTCCAAAAGCAAACTTTGTTTGTGAAGCTGCTCCAAATTTGTAATTTTGTGCTCCAAAACTGAGTTTTTTTCCCGTAACCTGCTCCAAATTTGGATTTTCCTGCTCCAAAAGCAACATTTTCCTGCTCCAAAAATTGCTCCAAATCCTATTTTGGCTGTTGCACCCCTGCATACGGCCTGACTCCTCATTCGAGATGAGCTTTGAGTCCCCATGGGGAATCACAACACTGCAGGCAGCGCACAGATAGGATTCATAGTATACACTGGTAGAAAACACGTGAATTCGAATGTCTCGTATCTCGGTGACACGTCGCATGAGAAACATGAACACAGCCCCATGGATGGCACAAACACAAAAAAGGGGCACACATATGGAGTGGCAGTGCTCCAACACTGAAATGCGCATGCATAATTAATTAGTACTTCCTATGTCTCATGTGACAGTGGCCATTTTGCACCCTTGATATGTTTTACTGTAATGTGTTGCATATACTTCACCACAGGACATATCTGTAATGTGGGGAAACGTTTTTTTGGGGGAACCGATAATATGCAGTGTTTTTTAGATCCTTGCTGTGTTTTCCACGCTTAGAAGCCATTGGTGAGGCGAATGGAGCAACACCATTACTGATAGAGCCTTCTGCTAATCCCAGGCTCCTCGGCAATCTTCATCTATATCTGTCTCTTGAGGAAATTGTCTTCTTAGAGGCTGTGAGATCCATTGTGCAGCGTGGTGCTATATGTGATTACTTCGACAGGAATCACTGCTGATTCTTGCCACCATCTTGAATTTGTGATTGTATGTTTACATACATTATCTGGTAAAGGTGAAAGGCATTCCATTTTTACCATGGAAATAAAATTTGTCTGGGCTCACTGGGCTCGCCACCTGGTTTTTTGCCTGCTTGGGCAGTGAAGTTTTGCAGGTTTCTAGTGAGTTTTGCTGTGTCTGCCTGCTTTGAGCCCTAGTGTAAACCTATTCTGAGGCTCAAAAAAAAAAAAACTTACTCATAGTAAAGCCGCTTGGCAGATAGTCATGAAATCTTACTGCATGGAATTTCACAAAAGCTTGCAAATTTTATGTGGAAATTGTATGCATGGTAGCGGAGTTTGTATTGAATCCTACTGGTTCCTTGCAGAAATGTGGATGCATTCATCAGCAGCGTACAAAGGCAATTTGTTGACATGCCAATTGTGATTGTCAGGCCATGTGACAATTCTGCTGTTCTAAAGGTGAGCATGTCAGCATTGGCATTGTTGACAGATTTTTTTGGTGCTTCTCTTGGAGTTCAGTTTTATGTTGTGCTTCTATGTGAAAGCAGTGGAAGAGAGCTTAACCCTTTGCGGTCTGCTGTCGGGCAGCAGCTGCCATCATGGGGTGGCTCGTTCGGTTTGATGTTGGGAGGCAGCTGCCAAGGCGTTTTAAACTGCGTGCATTTTTGTTTAGGTAATATCTGTAGCGCCATCTTGTGGATAGGGAGCTCAAGTAATATAATTTCTGGGGTTTTACATGCCAATACCATGATATGATTATGAAGGTTCCGGAAATTTCTACCATCTGGTGTTCTTTAACACACACTCACATCACACATTACACGGGCCTCTAGCATTTCACCTCCATTGAAATGTGACCACCGCCAGTGGCACACTTGCTTACAGCAGTTATCTCATTGCATTCCCTATAAGTGGCAGCTCCATGCAAAGCAAAAAAATGGTCGTAAATATATCATCAGCTGCTCTTCTTTTTCTGTGTTTGAGCATGGTGATGTTCACACAGCATGCATACTGTGGGATCGATCACCCTGGCTTTGCAGAAAGTGACAATGGCTTTAGAGAAGAGAAAAATTACGTTCCTCCATTTGACAAAGAAGAAAGCTCATATGATGAGGGCTGTGATGACAGCATTCACAAAGACAGCACTGCGAATGGCAGCTTCCGATGTGTGCAGCATACCCCCCTTTCATGCATTGCCATGCATGGCCATGCATGGCTGAGCTGTGTCTGAAGAAAAAGGGGATCCTGGGGGTTGAGTTGTGCTACGTGATTGGACCTTTAAAGGGAGCCCTGAAACGTTGACGATTTTGTGCAAACGCATTGAGCCAGTAAAGCATGTCCTAAGAGTCATTTCCTGACCGATTTAAGCTCTCTGCGTCAGGTGTGTAATTTATTACAAGACTTTAAACATGCAAATCACTGAAGATCGCAGTGGCGCAGCCGAACAAGTTGTCAACTTTCCACTTCCATTCTACATAGCACTGTTCCATTATACGTAGCACCAGCGACCGATCTAATTGGATACAGTAAAACTTCATTCATACGAACTCGGTTATTTTGAAATCCCGCATAATTCGAAGGATTTCTGTGGCCCCTTATTTTGCAATGTAAATT
This sequence comes from Rhipicephalus sanguineus, assembly GCF_013339695.2. Lineage (NCBI taxonomy): Eukaryota > Metazoa > Arthropoda > Arachnida > Ixodida > Ixodidae > Rhipicephalus > Rhipicephalus sanguineus. Next base: position 134,173,623 of record NC_051176.1, on the reverse strand, counting down.
TAAGTGGATCATTTGAAGCACGATTAGTACCAACCCGGTTAATTCGAAACCTTGGGTGCCATGTGCCAATTCCCGATTTAGCTGCAAATCCACAGAAACGATGGCCTTTAAGAGCCACAAGGCAATGCAATGTAGCGATTCTAATGAGTGACAAGTGAAGCATCCCAGCTTTGCTGCTGCCAGCACAAGAAAAAAAAAAAGAAGCGGTCTCGTGGTGAGCTGAAAATGTGTGCCTCTGGAAAAGAAGACGTGGTTCACTGCAGCACAGCGGTGACGCGCGGGCAGCATGACGCTTGCTTCTCGCAATGTCAGTGCGTTGAGTCGTTGACGTTGCATTGTGTTGCATTGCATTCGAAGACGACTTTGAGGCGTCTGCCTTTTTGACCTGTCAATACAGACCTCGTTTTTCCTTGTCGCACCGTGGTCCTGTGTCCTGTTCTTTCCGCGTTGCGACACAAACGGTGGTTGCTGCTCGTGCTCCTCACTTCATTGTCCTCTGTCAACCTGCCAGCGTTTAGTTGGGACAATATTGAGCTAAGTGAAAGTGCCTTTAAAGTGCATAATCTGGGTTTGGCTAATATCTGTCAGTCAAGCTGGCTATAATACAAAGTTGGTCCGTAACACATACTCGCAGAGCTCATCCAGACTAGAGCACACTTAGTGCAAGCTCGCGCAACAGCTGTGCATTGCCTAAGTAGTGTAGGTACCAGGGCTGCCGCAGACGGCTGTGACGAATCACAAGTCCGCTTGCCAACTGGCATCTTCTTTCTTTAATTAGCCTTGGTGGATGATGTAGCTCCAAGCGTATGGCAGTACAAGGCAGCCTAAGTAACTCGAGCTACTGGAGCATTTCTAGAGAGTGCCATTCATGCCTGAACCTTAAATAGGCATTAGTGCCACTTGCAAGCTACTGCAGCCTCCTTGTTTAAAAATTAAAAAAAAAAAGCTTATGGCCGACTGGTGGCGCATCTTTACGTACAGCGTTCAGCAATTGAAACGCGATAGTCAGCCCGCATGGCGGCCAGCACTTCTTGTGCCCCCAGTGAGCGCCGGCAACGTTGAGCTGGCTAATTATGGTGTACGATTCCTACATTGTGACAGCATTTGGACGCTATGTGATCACCAAGTGACCAGCAGTAGTGCAAAAAAGTGCCAACCACCATGCGAGGCGATTATCATGCTTCAATCACTCAGAACTGTACATAACACATTTTAATTGTAATTGTCATGTTTTTGTTGCATTATATTTTATGCAACTATACAGACACTGATTTTAGGCCTGTGTACAGCTATGTTACGCCCATATATCACGTACCTTGTGTCTCACCCTCTTTGGCCTTATTAACTGCCCCTTGCAACGAATTATTAAATTTGTGTGGTGATATTGTAACGTTGTGCACTGGGCATTATTTCCCCTTCTTTGCAGTGGGCATGTGCTATCTTCATTGCAGTGGTGCTTTCTGACACTGTTGTGATACATGCTGGGTCAGTTAGGTTTTTCCTATTCTTGATTAAATAGGGGCTGAGTTTAATTCGATATGATTATGGCGTCCCTCATAATCATATCGTGCTTTTGGGACGTTAACCCCAACAATTGTTATTATTATTTAAAAAGGCCTCCTGCCTTAGACACTAATGCATCTGGTGTTACATTAAGCAATCTTCAACGTGATTGTATCAGCAACAGTAAGCAGCCAAAAATACCTACCATGTATGGAGCAGAATTCATGAAGCGTTTTTTTTTTCTTTTTCGCACTGTTCCTTATCGCAGTTTTGCTTTAAAGTTGGTGGTCTCACTGAAGGCAGTGAGGTTGCCAGTGTCAGTGTGGCTATTGCAATAATAGATCCGTTTGCGTTGGTGGTGTCACTTGCACATAGCAGAACCCTTTCCTCATGATTGTATGGGGGATCTTGAAATACTTCGTAGTGCACTGCTTGCTTGGCTTCTTCCTGGTTGATGAATTCTGATCAGCTCATGAACACTCACTCATGCTTGTTTAGGAGATTTGATGCGGCTGCATCCAATCTGTTTATTTGTGTCCTAGTTGCTTTCCTATCATGCTTTCGTTCCACAACTAGTTTTTCTTGGGTGAGTTGGTTCATGCTGAAAGACGTGATGCTGTAGGGCAAGACTAGAATATAGAGTAAGAGGCCGACTTTCCTGCTTCTTTCTGCCTTTTAGTGTTTCTTTTCGAGTTTTGAGCTACAGTATCATGTTGTTCTTTCTCTCCAAGATGGTTTATTTGATACAGAAGACAGTTGAAATGAAGATATTGGGCACTGATTTATTCCTTGAAAAAGAAGAAGTGATCCGAAACGGCGCAGCATAAAACGAGCTAAGAAGGAGAAGAGCTGAAACATTTTTTGAAGGCCTTCACTGGATTCCAAGAACGAGAAAACGCTGCCGTGAGTCCAGAATGGTGCGCCTTTTGCCTGGAAGGGCCACTTGCTCCACAGGTCTAGTCATTGCCATTGCAACAAAGGACGGCACCGACGGAAGCACAGGGATGGTGTTAATATTTTGCAAAATATTGCTATATCGTTCATTCGCTGCGATTTAGACTTCTTTTATGAGCTAATTCAAGCCCGAATGAAATGTTCCAATTTATAAGAGCCAAATGCAAATTTCACTCCTGAATACCAAGGATAGTGGGCTATATAGATTTTAGCTGAAATATAGATTTGAGTTATTTTGGTGACATGAGCACACTGGCAAAAAATTGTTGGAGCAGGCCCGACCATATTGTCAGCAGCAGAAAACTGCGTTTTTCTCAGTTTCATTTAAAGCGGATTTGGCTCTTTTAGAAAAAAAAATGCCATAGATTTTGAGATGCACATGATCATGGTAGGCCAAAACAATGAACAAATCTTTGCTTACACCTTTCAATAAAAAGTAATTAATGTCCAAATTAATTTAATAAGTAATTATTATTTAATAATATTTCCATTATTTTTACTTAATTTTTTTCACTTAAAAAGTTACGATAGAATACTGCTGTTACATTCCCGGGTGCTGCATTTCCCTGACTGTTACCTCGTTTTCGGCCGGCCCCAGCATAGCTCCCATAGGATCCAATGCGTTGGGAACCCTGCTACTACCTCGCAACTGTGGGACTATTCCCGCATTGTACGTTGCGAACTGGCCCTCCGAGACGGCCCAGGGGGCTATGTTGACTTTTCACGTGGCTTGGCTTGGTCCACTTAGTGGCTTCAGGATGGAATTGGCTGCCAGAAGTGGCGAAGGTGACATCTATGATGCATTTTTATGTCCCGCCACCAGAAACACGACCTTTGAGATTTGTATTTTTCATCTAAGCATGGCTTCTGTGAGGTGTTTGGGGGCTAAAAATTGGTTTTGATGCATTCAACAAAAGTACAGACTTCGAGATCAGTTTTTGTTGCCCGGAGTTATCCTGTTTGCATGGACTGGGTGCTGGGGGGGACTCATCGCTATTATTGTAGGAAATGCTCTTCGTGGTCTTCTTGCGTTTCCCGTCTCTCTTGTGGGCTGTCATGTTGGCCGTGTGTTCGTGCAGTGTCGTCTTATTGCTTCCACGCTTCCAACGCTCCGAATAGACAAACAGGATTGCACCAAGAAAGCGGAAGTCAAAAGCCACATGGCACTGAAGGGGCTTGAGAGACTCCTTGTACTGATCAGGTGTGAGAAAATGTGCCAGGCGACACTGTAGGACACTGCAGGACACTGTAGGAAATTGTGTGCTTCAACGTGATGTGCTCACTCCTTCGGCACTTCAGAGAACACAAGGGAGCTTTACTGCAACTGGATGCTAGCTGAAGCAGAGGGGAAGAGTGTCGGCTCTTAACGGCAAAGTTGACGTTCTGGAGGCATAGAAATAGGACAGTTTAGTTTTTTCTAACATGTCCATTTGTAAACTAATTTGCAAAATTATTTCAGTAAAATGGTTCCCAGGTGGCACCTTACAGCTTGCAGTGATTAATCGAAATTTTCAGTGGAACTTGGTGAGGGGCCCTTTGACATTTGCAGGATCAAATTTTGTACACATATATATAAACACCCAAGGATATGGACGTGGGAACAGCTGTCGCCATATGTCAGCTTGCAGAGCAAGGCATGTGTAATGTGTAGAGTCTGGGTTTGGCTCTCGCTGGCAGTAAGTTGCTTTTTCTACTCTTACGACTAAAAATAGTTCCGCTTGCTTTCCTTGGCATCGATTTCTCTTCGCTTTATGTAGTCGTGACGAACAAAAATTTATTTCCTCTATTCTCATTGATGAAAAACAATGATATTATTCAAGATCAGTACATTTATGTTTGTAGTTATGGCACTTAGCCCTACCAGACCATTTTGTCTCTCCTGTTCATAGCACTTATACTTTAGCTTTGTTAGAGAAGGCAAGAGCTAATTACGTGTCATCACCTGCCCCTCTACTTATCACAGCCCTCCCCTTCTGAATTATGGCTAGGGGCTTCGTATATATTATAGTGGGCAGCCTTCTTCGTATATATTATAGGGGGCAGCCTTCTCTGGGGGCTGTGGATCAGGCGTCACGAACGATTATGACTGTGTCTGGCCTGTCCTAATCGCATGTTTGCCCCCAATGTTCGCTCGCCACCTGCTGTGACGTCACAAAACCTACAGTCTCTGTTGTGGCTGCACCGACTGGTGATAACTGGGGCCAAGATTACGTATTGTTGCTCCAAACGCAAGTCTGAGAGTAATAATAATAATAATTGTTGGGGTTTAACTTTTCAGAACCACAATATGATTATGAGGGATGCTGTAGTGGAAGGCTCTGGAAATTTCGACCACCTGGGGTTCTTTAACGTGCACTTAACTCTAAGCGCACGGGCCTCAAGCATTTTTGCCTCCATCGAAAATGGGCCGCCACGGCCGGGATGCGATCCCGCCACCTTCAAGTCAGCAGTCGAGCACCATAACCACTGGACCACTGTGGGGGGCCCAAGTCTGAGAGTAAACCATACTGGTCTATACACAGTGCTGATATGTATGATCTATTATGAAAAGGATGATAAGCATGCAGTGGTACTAAGACAAAAAAAAAAAAAAAGAATCTGGTGAAATGTTCAGACAAACAGTAAGATGAAAATAAAAATGTCTGTGTTGGGCATAACCTTTGGTCTTTTACATAGCGATGTTGAAAGCAGCTTGAACAGTTCCAACTGTGTTGTGAAACACACATACTTAAGTGGAGCATTTGTTTGTACTTCAGCGGCGTATCCAGGAAGGTGGAAGGAGGGTCCACCCCCCCCCCCTTAAAATTTGAACATTTTGTATGTGTATATATATGCATGCACATACAAATACACACAAACCTACATATAGGAAGGCGGTCGGACTCCCTCCCTTCCAAAAAAATTTTCTGGCTACACCCCTGTGCTCTGTTATTATTGTATTGGAGATGTATCAATTTAGAGAGGGCTAATGTTCCCCTTTTGTATTCGGAACATTCATGGACATGCTTTACTGGTTATATTGACTAATTTTGACATAGATGCCTTTTTGCTGGCTGGGTTACTATGGTGCCTTGCATCACCACCTTTGTGATGTTTTTTTTTTTTTTTTTTGCTCTTTTTGCAGGTGGCGGAATATGCCAATGCAGCAGTGCTTCATTTTTTTTCTCCGCAACTGCCCGACTTAGCCGTCAAATCTTTCTTGGTGAGTTGGCTGAAACTACTAGAGTTTAGTTCAGTATGCAGGGGCTGTGATGGCCTTCTATAGTCGGATACAACTTTAGAAGTCTGCAGCATTTCCTCCTCAAAGGCAGAGGATGCACACAAGCGAGCACCAACAGGCGCGCACTCCAGAATGATGTCATGAGTGCGACGGCTGGTGACCCCGCCTTCAGAGAATATTGCTGTGTGCATGAGTGGGACTATTTCTTTAGTTGCGGAGGCGATCGGTTGCCGCGCTTTGGCCATCTGGGCAGGGCCTTTCCGGACTTCTTAAGCTGTATCCAAGTATAGATGTGCTGGCTCTATTTGGCACATTGTTCGAAATATTCTTTGCACTTCTGTGGAAGTTCGTGTTTATCATGGTAGTAGGCCAAGCCTACACTGTCCAGGTCTGTGAATTGTAACCAGAGGTGCCGATCCTATACAATAGAAGCACCTTTCTCCAATTCTTTTAACCATTGAATGAAGCATTTGCTTATTTCATGTGAAACAGGCTATGTAGACTTGCGTCACCTGTCTGGGCCTCTAATGGTTTACATAAGTTATAATGAAGTGTATTTTCCACTTGAATAACACTTCATAGGTGCAAGATTGCATGATGTCAGCATTTCATTTTCTTCTGTTTCAACAGACGTGGCTCCACAGTTACCTGCACCTGTTCTCAGTGCCATGCCGGAGGTGTGGCACGCGACTACAGCACAACATGCCGCCAAGCTAGGTCAGCATTTCCCTGACCTAGCTTCTGATGAAGACAGTGGTACCCTCTTGGACACCGTCCCATTCCATTTAAAGACCACTATTTAAAGACCACTACAGCGAGAACTACGCGCAACACTCACAAACACACCCTACAACACATTTTTGCCAAAACGGAGGCATTCAAACAGAGTTTCTTTCCCCGCACTGTTTCGGATTGGAACAGTCTAAGTTCGTTTGCGAGGCAGACAATTTTGACGAAGTCCTTGACCAACATTTTTCGTAATGAATATTGAATCGTTGAAACTTATATTGCTGTTATGCTGCGTTATAAACTGTTACATTGCTGTTATATTGCTCTTATATTGCTGTTAAACTATTATGCTGCGAGTGTTGTTATAAATTGTTCGTGATTTTTTTTTCTTCATTCCTTTCTTATAAATCGTCCAAGCGACAGCGACATATTGCTTGTGCTGCCAGTGTTGTTATGAATTATTTTGTATTGTTCTTTCTCTGTAATTCCACTCCTGCCTGGGCCATGTGGGCCATGTGGCCTGCAGTATTGTGAAATAAATATAATAAATAAATAAAAAATATTCAACCTGTGTCTAGTTATGTTTTCTCTTTAAATATGGAAGCCTACAAAAAGTATGCACGCGTGCATATATTGTAGAAAACTGCAACAAAAGCTTTACAGCCATCTAATGAACAAGGTGGAAACTTTAGTCAGCTCCGCCGCAAAGCAGATGTATTATGCGGTAAAGTATACCAAATATCAGAGGGGGCCGCTGTCACAGGACATTGTGTGCCTCCAAAGGCGGCTTCGCGGACCCCTTAGGGTCCGCGGACCCCCATTTGAGAACTACTGTATTAGAGAACAAATATTAAAAGGTTTGGATGTGAAATTTCACTCACAATGTGGGCTGTGTTCAATCTGTGAAGTACTGAATCTGGCAATCCAGCATGCTGTGGTGCCTTCTCTTGCATGTATATTTTCATACATTAAACTGAGTGTCTGCCAACACAGAAGTGATATACAAAGGAGGCAACTTAGAAACTTTTGCGAATCTATTCTCGATCGAAATATTTAACTTTCACCCCGTTCCTTCTCATTTTGCTGAAGAAAGAGCAGCAATCTCTGCCGATCATCTTCCATGTGCCCTGGCTCCTGCATGGAGAAAATTGAACTTTAAGGTATGAACTTGTTTGAAAGGGCACCAAAAAGAAACACTGAGCATTGATTAAATGCTCATCTAAAAAAATGACATTTTCATTAAATTCGCAGCGAGATTGCGTTTAAAAGAAGCATAAAAAAGCCAATTTTTTTGGAGTAAACCACAGCAGCAGCAGGCCAATGTGATGATGTGGATTTCTATGTAGTATCATATTTAGGTCCATGTGGTGCAGTAAACATTCTTGAAACTTGGCATGTCCAGTCTATGGCTCCGTTCAAATGCAACGTATGAAATCTTTTTCAGTAAAAGAAATTGCTAACTAGGCCCCAACACACACTGTAGAAAACTCATTAGCACTGGTTGGCGCAGGAGCTCAAAGGCAATGCATTCGGTTTTTGCTTCTGCATCTCTTCTGGCTTCTCAAGCTTCTTCTCGCACTAGCAGTGGTTCCGTGGGTATTCTAGCAAGGCATGACTAGTTACAGCTGAACTTCTCTTTCTCTTTAGTATCCTTTTAATGCATCAGAACTTGGACACATCTGAATGCATTAGAGATAAGAACATGTTTAACTTACACAGGCCCCGTCGTCGTTCCGGAGGACCGCCCCCGACCAGTAGTACATTGGCTCTGTCCCCTGCACATAGACGTCTCATCAAAAGTTGAGTGTCTGCGAGCACTGTTTGTTGCACGAGAATGCAACTTTCATATTCTAATCAAAGCATCAGAGATTAAAACTGTGTTATTTACTCACTTTTTTCTTTATCGCTTCTAGAACCGCACACCTCCACTGGTCGTGCTCCTGCACATATTTTAGTAAAAAAAAAGGAATGGTTGCTCAAAAAGAATTTTGCAGTGATTGTGTCGTTTGTTATGCAATTAATGCCACATCCACATTTCTGCCATAGCATCGGAGATTAAAGATGTGTTATTTACTCTCACTTTTTTCCACCTCACTATGAAGTCATGGAAAGTACCATCGGAGATTTGCTGCCTGTCAAACAAAAATGGTTGCTCAAAATTAAGTCTGCAAAGACTGTGTTCCTTGTTGCACGAAAACTCAACTTTCACATTTGTCTCAATGCATGAGAGATTAAAAGTGTGTTATCTGCTCACATTAATATCTTTTCCTACATCAAGCAATGGAAACACTCTTCAATCATTTACCTCCACACAGATTTACCAAATGAAAATTAGTTACTTGTAATGAATTTAGCAGAAATATGTCATATAGGTATTAAGGGAAAGACTACCATCAACCTGAACATAATGGTGATCCTGAATTCAACTCCTAGACGAGAATGAAATTCTGTATTAACTTTTCTTTCTGAGGAGATTGTAAGGGTTTTGTTTCATTGTAACAGTCAGGTGGACGGCAATTTTCCTATTTTTAATTTAACCATTCCAAGCTGTTCCAGTGCATAAAAAGGCAGGTTGGATAGTTTCATTTCCGAGGAGTGTATCATAGGTTATTCATTTCTTATTGCCAGAATCATCATATGCTGTTTTTTTTTTGTTTTCTTAGAACTGGGGAGTGTATTCAATTTGTACATAGCTTAGGTGCTCCGATACCATTTTGACATTAATTTTCCACCTTGTATCCATAAAATGTGGGTGCATGTATTATAATTTATGTCACATATACGGTCAGGTGAGTGAGTGGTGTATTTTGTTGTTTCTTCTCCCACTTGCTTAATTCGACTCACCAGACAATCTGACTAACTTCGTTGGCCTCTTCAAGGTTGAATTAACTGAGTGAACTGTAACATTGTAAGCCCTCTTGGTGCATCTCATAGTTTTTATGGTTATTTGATACATAGTCTGTGCAAAGATTTTAATAAAGAAACTGCCAGAGACCTCTTGTGTGCTGTTCTGTTGAGAGGTGAATCTACCCTTGTGAAATCAAGATATTTCAAATTACATGCAGTGCGAGTATTCAACAGCTGCGAAACAGCTATTTAAAAGAACATAACATTGAAAGTGGAACTTTGCACCTTGGCCTGCAAACATTGAAAGGGGACTTTGCACCTCGGGACAGTTTGATAGGGCATCCAGCCATGTAGTACGTAATGGGTGTTTCTACCAAGGCTTTTAAGTAACCAAGAAGTATTTTGAAATATACATTTTAAAATTAAAGGGTGGTTCCTTTGCAATCTTGCTGTCAGTGATGATACGTTACATAATCATGTGTCCCTAATTAGCAAAAACATGAATTACCTTTTACTCCAATAAGTAGGGGGTGCAAAAAACTTAAAGAACGCTTGAGCTTCACCTTCAAGAGTAGAATGTAATAGCGTAATCGGGCACAGCTCAGATCACCTTCTCTATCGCTAGCCTGGCTTCGCTTCTCGGGGGACACCTCAATCATGCTACAAGGAAAGGAACATCTGTGCGCATAAAATTGGCCATTTCAGACTATCATAGAATGCCTAGTGCAAGTACAGTTGTGAAGTGCCCACTACAGCATAAATCTTCCAATTTTTAGAGCATAAGTAACAATAGGAGGAAAAACGAGGCTTTTTGTCCCTCTGTTGCTTAGAGCAAGCAACCTCAATCCCACAGTGTGAAAATACAACTTTAGTCTGTCCTGCAACTTTGTCCATCGAAGCATAAAATGTGCGATCTTTTCACTTTCTTGTCTCAAGGGTAACATTTTTTGGATGCTTGTATACACTTGCCTCTCCTGCATGTATTTGTGAACAAAAAATTAGGCATCTGTCAGAATTTGCTTGATTAATGTGTGAAAAAGCAAGTTTGATGCTTCGAATAATAAAGATTGAGTGCGAATCGAATCGAATAATTTCGAATAATTTTCGAATATTTCTCAAACATTTTTCGAATAATTTGAAGTGAAATTACAGAAAAAGTTGCAGAGAATCCCTAAGTATGTTCTTATGAGATAGCAACATGAAAGTGTTTCTTTTCGCTAGGTTGATGAAGCGCTGGTGGGGTCATATTTCATAGTTGTCTTTCGTATCAAGAGCGAGGCAATGTAGAGGCCGAATTGTATTAATGTACATGATTTGGTGCAACCAAAGTGTTGCTGACAACACTTTACGCATGATAGGCAGATATGCCATTTCCTCAGCCTCTCCTCCTCTTTCACCTGCTGTGGAAGGCCAACTGATGTGGCGGACAAGGGTGTGCTCCCTTCAAGTCCGGAGTTCCAAATCTGCCTCGTAGACGTCGATATATAAGAACATCTGAAATTTTGGATGCTAAAAAGCTTCGGCGTCCGATTTTTCGGACTTCCTGCCCAAATTTCAGGTCCAAAACAGCATTAAATGAGCCCCCAACTCTGCCACATCTTTCATCTCCATATTGGAACCAGCGTTTTCTTGAGTTAATACATTTGCGACCGTAGCGGAGCTTGAAAGGCAGCTTTGCTGCAGTACGGGGGTGTGATGAGGTGAAGCATATTGAAATTTTAGGGACCATTTCCTATCGGACGACGACTGTCTCTTGGCTAAGTTCGACCGTAACGGAGCTTGAAAGGCAGCTTTGCCGCAATATTGGGGTGTGATGAGGTGAAGCATATTGAAAATCTAGGGACCACTTCCAAACGGACGTTGACTGTCTCTTGTCTAAGTTCGATCGTAACGGACCTTGAAAGGCAGCTTTGCCGCAACACGGGGGTGTGAGGAGGTGAAGCATATTGAAACTCTAGGGACCACTTCCAATCGGACGTTGACTGTCTCTTGCCTAAGTTCGACCGTAACGGAGCTTGAAAGGCAGGTTTGCCGCAATACGGGGGTGTGATGAGGTGAAGCATATTGAAAATCTAGGAACCACTTCTAACCGGACTTTGTCTCTTGGCTAAGTTCGACCGTAACGGAGCTTGAAAGGCAGCTTTGCCACAATACGAGTGTAATGAGGTGAAGCATATTGAAAATCTGAAGGGGTCACTTTCAACCGGACGTTGACTGCATTTGTCTTTGGGAAGTTCGAATAGTTCGAATAGTAAAATTTCAGTGCGAATCGAATCGAATAGCAAACACTATTCGAAAAATATTCGAAATTTCGAATATTCGCACACCCCTAATTATTGGTAATGAAATATTTAACACAGGCAGTTATTTTACTTACCTCTTTTTCACAGCCTTCATTTTCCTCTTCCATGTCTTCATCCTCTGCCTCCTCCTCTTCCTCATCTGTCTCTTCATCCCCTACTTCCTCCTCTTTCCCATCAGTTTCTTCTACCTCCTCTTCCTCCACTTCCATTTCCTCCCATACATCCGTTTCCTCATCGACTTCTTCCTGCTCATCACCACTATTGTGACCTTCTATTTCTTGTTCATCATTGAGTTCTCCATGTTCTACCCATAGACTTGATTGGATGGCCTTTTCTGCTGCCTCCTGCACATGAATTTGTTAACATTCATTGAACGATTGTCAGCATGAAGTTGTTAAATCTGTGAAAAAGTCACTTTTCTGCCCCTCCCAGTCAGAAACATGCATCAGAGATGCATTACTTTAATCATATGGCTCTTTTCTTTGCATAAAAGGGATCTTGACCAGTCATTAAGGGCTCCCTCACAAGGCCCTATTGCACATTTTGCTTATGAACTAAAAGTTGTAATATCTGTTTGTTACTGGAGGAGTTGCAAGGACTTACATAACATGGTGCCAGGAGGAAAGAGCCATTGTTAACAGCTAGACACTCTCTCGCTTTGCTTCGGCTAGTGTCCATTGGAGGTGTACTTTCCCAATGTTCTTCCACGTGCTGGAACCAAGAGAACGTATCATGTTTGTGTGACAAATCTGACATCATTTTTTACTTCTCTTTCTATTTTGCTTTGCAGCGTGTTCCAGTAGCAGCACTGTGCACTCTGCATTCAATGAAGAACTGAAGACACATGCCATGGTCAGTGACGTTCTAGTAGTGCCTGTTGTTTATGCATGCATGCAACTTGCACTCTTGCTCGAAGTGTGGCTCCCTCAAACGAGAGGGAGTGCGACCTTCCGTTTGGAATTAAATTCCAACAGCTTTTGTGCGACACAGCTGTTCCATACCTTGCAGACATGATTGCCACCTAAGCTATTTATATGTTGTGTTTGCTTGTTTGCAATGACCAGACCTGGTGACGGGCCCTTTAGGTGCACGAATTTGTTTATAAAAATTGATTGTTTCACACAAAATTAAGGGCTTCATGTGTGGTTAAATGGCTTTTCATCAGGCCCCATCAGAAGTTTCACGAGAAGTTCTGATGAGCCATTAGAACTTCTCGTGAACCACCTAAATATTACTATAGATGAAAAAAAAACTAAATACATGGTTTCTCACTCCATGAAGAAACAACTCGATATTGGTAGGTATATAACAGCACTGTTGCAATGTGTTAGCCTCGTTTAGGTATTTAGGGGTCATGTTTTATTCAGATATGAACTGGCAATCGCATATACCCTATATAGGTAACACATGTTCGAAGTTAGCGTATGGTTGCCGAACATTACTAAAAGCCTACAAATGTTTTAGCACAACGGTTTTGCATATCCTATATTTCACATTTGTGCATAGCCACCTAAGCTACTGCATAGCTTCGTAGGGCAGCAGATATAAAACGCTTTTGAAATCTATTAGCCACTTACAAAAGAGTGCAATAAGAATTATTACATTTTCAAACAAGGCGTATACCACAAAACAACTGTTCCGACTGATACGTGTACTTCTGCTGGATTCTGTTCACATATTCAGTGTTGCTGATATGGTATAGTTGTGCTCAATATGACTTGCAACATGGCAGCGGATGGCCTAACATGCTCAAAGATTGCGCATGGCTTCAAGTTTGCCTAATTTCCATATTAAATTATATTTCCTTGCTTGGGATCATCCCCAAATCTGACAACAAAGTTTAGTTGTGGAAATCAGGGCTAGTGGAAGCCATGTGTGATCATGGAGCTCGCACATAAAAGGCGGCCAGCCTTTTATGCACGCCAAGCACCCTCAGTTTAGACATAACCTGAATTGTGGCCTTGAAATTCGGTGGTGAATGTCTCAAACTACATGCGATTTTTAAAAGATTTCTAAATATTAAATGGCTATGCCATAAATTGTGACACCCTCAAGGTAGAGTTTGTGTGCAATGATGACAGGTGCTTTGCTGTCATAGCGTTTTTATTAAATTTTGTTTTATAGTATAGAGCCATAAAAATGTCTCGTCACCGACATGTTGTAAAATGTTATTACAATGAAGTGCCCTGTTGATTGTTGGCTTGAGATTTGCAATACAGTAAAAATTATCGAGGAGGATCTACGAGAGTGCTGACATGCCTATCTGGCAATGCACTTGGCTTGCCAACTGATATATTGGCATTGCGTTATGTTTCAGCATTCTGAAATGCACTCTTAGACCACTTGTCTCCACCCATCTTCACGTTACAATCTGCTCTTCATTTTCCTTTTCTGCTATCGGTTAGTGCTAAATCTGTGTGGCGGTATACCACAGGGCAAAAAATATAGAAAGAACGACTGTTGCAGTACCATAAAGGGTGCCTGTTGGTCAGTCTGACCATGCCAACAACACAAAGCATAGTGGTTATTGTGTGTGATCGAAATGTGTCAGCTTGTTCTAAGCTGCTGGAAAAATGCTCAATAGACGTGTATGATACATTAAAAGCTTGCTGTATTTTCAGCGTGTGCAAGGGCGCAGGTGCCATTAGCAAGGATCAGTAAGATGTTTCAGCACTACAAGGTGTTGCTCTGTGAAACTTTTGGCAAGACAAAGCAAGTTTGACTGCCTTTTTATGGTACTATGCTCTATAACTTTTAGTAATGGTATGACATTGGTGCACAACCACTGTGTAATGTGTTGGTGCAGGCTTCCTGGCAGCTATAATTGGCTAACTGCTTACTTGACTCAGCTTGAGGCAGCTGGTCAGAACAGATCAAGCCATGACATAGACATTGATAGTTTGATCTCTGCAGTCTGACTTGTGCTTGATCTCTGCCAGGCATGCATTCTAGACATGAAATGTAGTACTAAAGGCCATTTCTCTGTATTCACCATCATTTGTGTAATAAATTATTTCCTCTGGCACATCCAACTGTCTGGTAAAAGGTGCTAGCAGTTGCACATTTCGATTGCAGACATTTGCAGTGCACATATATTTTTCCGGTGCAGATAAATTGTTGAGCCTGCAGGGGCGAGCTTTCAAAGCTTGTAACGAATGAAATTTTTTGTTGCTATAGCTGTGCCATTTGACAAATGTGGGTTGTGAATTGTGCTGTAGCTGTGTTCCAAGCACAGCACACTTTCGTTGAACCTGTGTACTATTGTGAGCAATATGAGCGGGAGCACGTGAGTGTGTGGCAAATAGCTTTGCACCCAACATGAGTGATTCGCGACAGTGGCTGACAGAAATAAAAGTGGTAAGAGCACCACAGTTCCGCCACACGTTGCCACTCCTGCGTCACTAGCACTGATACAAAATGGCACCTGATTGCATGTCACCAGCCGCTTGCAATGATAAAGCAGGAAAACAAAGTAGAGTGTGGTGGTGTGCTGTCTATAGCTCTGCGCAAAATACCACTGTTCATCTGTTCATCCACTCGTTTCTGTGTGTGTGAATGTGTGTGTGCGTTTCACAACACAAAATCAAGATACGGCAAAATGGGAAATATGAAAAAAGAAGAGTACTTCTCTTTGCTGTGCCTGAGCACAACAGGCACTACATGTTCAACGTAAAGCCGTTATCTGTATTGTACATTCCGCGAGTTGTAAAAGCAGATGCGTGGCGGGAGTGACAACAGTGCATAGAAAAGCATTACCCTTTCCACTTTATTTTTAACAGCGCCATCTGAGTGTCGATCAAATTGGGGTTTGAGACTATTTGCCATGCACTTGCATGTCCCCCGCTTATACTGCTCACGATAGTAGTACATGTTTGCAAGTTCATTGCTCACCAATGCGCATTAGTTTGGGTTGGACATGCCACTTTCATAGCTTTGCTGCAAGAGAGTAGCTCTCTAATTGTCTAGGACAGGGGTCGGCAACCTGCGGCCTGCGGGGCAGTATTATGCGACCCCCAGCACGATGTCAGAACCACTTCCCTCCCCTTGGCACTTCCTATCTGAAGGCCGACATGGCACTTTTCACATCAAATGGGGTTAGACAGGAACAAAGAAAAATCGTTTCGAGCTGGCATTTTAACCCGTCTCCGCACTTAACCAGATAATGTCTTACGATTATTGATAATCCACCTTTTCTGCTGACTATAGATAACGATTATTTTATCTATTGCAATTCGCCGATTTTTTTCTCCGTATGCCTGCAAAACCCCGTCCCTCCAATTTCCTGTGCGGCCCCCGCCATGTCGACTTCATGGAACTTAACCCTCCGCCTCAAAAGGTTGCCGACCCCTGGTCTAGAATATCAAGTTCAACATGAATGAAGCTTAGCATACATAAAGCAACCTAAATGAGAATTATGGCACAGCTTGCCAGTGGCTTCCCAAGACGTTGTCGAGACAGTATTGGAGGAAGCATTAGCTCACTGTTCGAGGTCTATAGTATTTCTGGTATGTATGTGTGTCTTGGCAAGGCTGAACTATAGATGTTTTGATGACTTGAGCAAGCTAAGAAAAAGATGCCCAAAAGGATTCCTGAACCACTTTTCCAAGTAATCATCAATTGACCTCAGTATCGGAGTTTATTGCCTCATGAATCGATCGCTGCAAACATTTTTCGAATCCGTCAACAACGAGCAGAGTTACAGGGATTTGTCGCAAGCTTTAGGTACTTTTTCTTTTCTGTCGTCCCAATGAGTGTGCTGGAGGGACGGCCCGGAGGAAAGCAGTTACATCAGCCAGTGTCATGACCTTAAGCGTGTGTCATGAAACACGATCGCTCTCTGCCTGTGTCATTTTGTTGCACAGTGGTGTTGCTACTGTGTGATGTTAGCACACATTGAGCGTGATGCCCAGGACATGGCGGCACCCCATGGTAAGAAGCACATCTGATCCAAACGCCGCTTATGTCAGCTATCAGCCAATGGCAGCAGTCTCTTGCATGACGAAAAATCTGTTGTATGACAGCCCTCCGAATAGAGTGAGTACGAACCTCGGCATGAAGAGAGGGCGCTTGAGAAAGTGGCAACTTTATGCTCCTCTTGTGAACTATCCTTGCCTCACATGACTGCAAAGTTTGGCTGAGCTGTTCACAACAGTGTCTGCTTTCCACTGCATGTGTTTTTTCACTAAGCACTAAGGGTGGTTCAGGATCCCTTTAAGGCCGGTTTGTGTTACCTGGGATTCGAATGGGCAAGTTTTGTGCATGATCACTGGGAAGAACAAGTCAGTTTTCTGCTGTGTATACATTGACCAAAGGCAACAAAAATTACTTGGTTATAAAAAGTTGAAACTATAGCTATGTCTGTTGATTTTCCTATTTACCATGGATTTTTTCCGTTTGTTAACAGCTTGCCTTGGGCTCTTTGCTCTGGCTCGCTTTCTGTTCTTTCTGGACTTCTTAGTCTCTGAGGACATCTCGTCGTCGTTGATTTCAACCAAATTATGTGATAACAGGTGCTCATAAAGCCAGTCACACTTTTGAGCAGCCGTCATATTCGGATCCTTGTCCTGTTGAAGAAAAAAATGCGACAACTTAGTTTCTGCTTTGTATAGCGACATTGTTCAGGTCACACTGATTGGCCACACCTTCAGTTCCGTAGGCTTTAGAGGTATTGTTTCAACTTTCGCAATTGCAGCAGGATTGCACATCTGCAGGTCTGATCAGCCAGCTCTTTGGGTGAAAAAATAATCCAGCTTAACTGAAAACAACAGACCTGTTGTGCTGGATTATTCAGTGCCTAGTCTATTGTTGGTTTCAACAGCTTTAGCACAACTAGAAATGACAATGAAGTAGTAATATTACTAGTTAGGTGAGCTGAGAAATTCTAAGTGTGAGGTTATATGTTTGTGGATAGAGGCTGTCTTAAACAAGTGCCGATCTAAAAATGAATGTCCGTATTTCATTTCAGAATAATAGAGAAAGAACCCGAACTCGGGCATACTTAAACAAGTACTTTTTTATTCTAATAAACCACTAGAAATAATGATGTAAATATGATCTCCCTTAGTATTTCTACAAAAATCAGTCATTTAAAACTAGCTTTGAATGCATACTGATACTAAACCTGTGTGTTCCACCTGTTTGGTTTTCTACATAGCTGTCAACTTCATAATCATGGTATAATGCCTCAATTTCTCAAGATTGTCACAAATAAGTAATTAGCACAACACTTCTTCCGGATATTATGCAATTCACAAAAAGTGCACACCAAGCACAGTGAGGCTTCATGAGTGAAAAAAAGGAGACTCGGCATGTTGCCAAAAATAGACATGCTGGTCACTTAATTGGTATCAAACAATTGAACAGCCCACCATGCAAGTTCAGTGCAGCGGTTGAATGTCAGCATGACAGAAAGTTGAGTTGGTAGGTATTCATTGCGGAGGAAAGTAATGCATGAAAACATGGACACAAGAGAAGAGAATTAGATTACACAAATGCCAAAGGTCATACACCATGTAACCAAAAGCTGCCAAATTGGTCCTTTCGTTAGGGCAACATCCTCTACTCTTGATTGCTGGATTGACTGCTGAATAAACTTATAGTGTGTGTGCACACTTCATTGCTGCTTGGTGCCGTGAGACTGCCACAACAGACATTGATTTTAAAGTACGAAACTGCACTTCTGCCCATTTTAAACTTTGAGCATTTAAATGCTACAAAGTAATTAATCATTTGTAGCGCTTTTGGGTTATTATGCTCCGTAGCATAGTTACTGATTTCAGGGATATCTAACAAAGCACTAAAAATGAGACAAAAATTTTGTCAGTTTTGTTTGTAAGCTATACAAGATGAAGTATGTATAAGTGAATATAATGAACCTTTTGAATATAATGAATACTAAATTAGAGGCAACATTCTGTCAGCACCCTATAAGGAACACTGATACAATACTTGTTGCTCCACTACTTTTAGTCTGCTGCAGTGTGGCTTGTGACTACTCTCCTCTGCTTAGCTGAGAAATATGCTCAGTACACCCATATCTACACTGATGCCTCAACCACTCGGGAGACTTCCTCCTGTGGCTTTTATGTGGCCTCGACAAGACAAATGCTCTCTTATCAGCTGCAGCGGAGAACATACTCCATGGCAGCAGAAGTTTATGGCAAAAAAGAAGTTGTCCTCTGTATATTGCACCGAACGCCTGGCCAGTGGGTGATTTTCACCGACTCTAAGGGAGCATTAAAAACATTGTTCAACCTCTTAAAGAAAACAAATCATCAGCTTATTTCTTTCGACATAGCGTACTTAAAGCACTTGACTGTTACCGCTAATCACTACATTGCATTTTAGTGGATACCGGCTCACTGCGATAATCTGGCCAACGAAAAAGTAGATGAAGTGGCATGTAGAGATCTTCAATGTCAAAATTATAGGCGAATTTATTTAACAAATCTGATGCTGCGCAACTGGCTAAAAGACTTGCTTCTGAAGAAAAGAAGAGGCCTTGGAACCTTCCAACATTACAGTATGCTTTCCTTTACTCAGTCGACCCACATGTCGATTCAAGGCTCCCATTCAGAATTTCTCGACATCTGAAAACTCTATACCATCGGCTTCATCTAAGCACTGCCTATAAAAATGGCTGACAGTACCATTTCTGTCAAATGGCAAGTCCACACTGAAACAACTGTGGCTCAATTGAAACTGTGGAACATAGTATTTTGTTTGAGTGTTGCGCTTATGCCAACGAGAGTGCGCTCATGAACATTACATGCTTTCGAAACACAGTTTTAGTATTAGACTGTATTTTAGGCCCTTTAGACTGCCTCAAGCAACAGAGGCATGCAATGAAATTTCTGTTTACATATTTGGACAGTATTGGTCAGGTAGGGAAACTTTAGTTGTACCTTGCTGTCACAGTCATTCACCTTGCATGCAGCAAAATTCGTCACCTCATTGTAGGATGATGCACACAATGAAGGACTCTACCAGCACACGTCCCCGCTCAAGAGCTAGAAAGCTCAGCATCTGAATTCCATGATTTTTTACTTTTTATTTTTCCATGCCTCTCTCCACCTGTCATTCTCTCCCCACTCCTCTTCCCCACACAGAGTAGCATGTCAGCGACTTTATATGCCGGCTAAATTT
Source organism: Rhipicephalus sanguineus (assembly GCF_013339695.2). Lineage (NCBI taxonomy): Eukaryota > Metazoa > Arthropoda > Arachnida > Ixodida > Ixodidae > Rhipicephalus > Rhipicephalus sanguineus. The sequence continues at coordinate 134,153,922 of NC_051176.1, read as the reverse complement.
TCTGCCTTTCAATAAAGGGCTCTCTCTGTCTTGCTACTTTTACATCCATGGCACATCGAAGATATTTTGGCCCTGGTGCATGTTTCATGGTGCATGTTTATATCGGAAAGTTCAAGTAAGTTGTCATTATAGTCCAGTTCCATGTTTCTGCATTTGGAAATGGCCATGTGGACTGATGTAAGTGGTGCAGAGGTACTTGTTCAGCAATGTGACTACCCGTGCGGCACCATAAATTGTGACTTGTTGCAAAACCCACATGTGATGTCTTAAAACGGCATAAAATAAAGCTTCGCCATACCACACAATAAAATGGTCTTATCTACTGGGAAGGGGAAAGTGTGGCAGTAGTTTCATTGTTCATCAAGCTCTTATATCACAGAGAGATTAGACAGACTGCCATGCTTCATGGTTCCACGCACATAATTGGGTCAAGTGACTGAATACTGTCACACCAGTTAATTCAGCCTGCTTTGCCACTTTTATGTGTATTGATATAACACTATACTTTCATGACAGTTCTTTAAAACTTTTCAAAATACAACTATGTGTTAATATGTAAATATGTAAATCTTTTAACTGGGAGGTTAGTTATCATAATTAGTTTCCCAGTGAACTAATGCGTTGTTATTTTTTGCCAGCGATGTCTAACACACACAGTATCATTTCCATCACACCATATCCTGAGCTTACAATTGAAACTTCTCTGTGCATTTTAGGTAGATTGTTAGTCTTTCTTCAAGTCTGTTAATGTTAAAGGGGTCCTGAATAACTTTTCCAAGTGATCATCTAATGACCTCAGTGTCTGAGTTTATTGCCTCATGAATCGATTGCCGCAAAAATTTCCTGTGTCCATCAAAAACGAGCGGTGTTTCAAGGATTTTTCGCACACTTTAAGCGCTTGCTCTCTTCTCGTCCCGACGAGCACGCTGGAAGCTACACAGGGAGGGATGGCACGGAGGAAAGAAGTTATGTCAGCGTGCATCATGACCTTGGGCACACATGATGAAATGTGATGGGACTTTCCCATTGTGATTCCTGAGTGTGGGTATATTGTGGAGACCATGGAGGTCAGCACCAGCATGTGGCAGCACCCTGTGGCAAGAAGCACATCTGATCTGAATGTGGCTATTGGCCAGTAGCATGCTATCTGTTGTTCGATGTCAAACAACAGGCATTGGCAGCCCTGAAGAGAGTGAAAACAGTACTCTGTATGAAAAGAGGGCAACTTCGCGCTCTTTTTCTCAACTCTCCTTGCCCTGCATGACTGCAAGATTTGGCTGAGCTGTTCATAGCAGTGTCTGCTCCTCCAGGATGTGTGTTCTCACCAAGCCCAGGGGATAGTTCAAGACCCCTTTAATAAAGACAAATTGTGTGATGGTTACACAAAATGACCGTAACTGCTAACGGGTGACAAAATGGTTCCCTAAAATTTCATCGCATCTAATAACTGCTAAATAATAAGTGCTGAAATAACCAGCATTACGTTGCCTTGACATGGCCCTTGCGCCATGAAACACCGTACACCATCATCACGTTGCCTTGACAGTCTCACCAAACCGAAGTCCATACTAATGTTTTATCTCAGTGCGCACGTTACCTTAGCCATTTCATCCACCTCTTTGAGGATTGCCAGCCTCCGCTGCTGTGTGGTTTGTCTTGGACTGCATCGTGTCTTTTTCCTGGATTCTGCCAGCGTCTGCATGTAGGCACATAAAAACACTGTGTAATGTAGTTGCATTATGAATTCTTTATAAAAACAATGAAGAAACACTGGAGTGATGAAAAGTTACGAGCATGATTGCTCAGTAGGGTGTTAACCCCTTCTACCTAATCCATAAATACCGAACAAATGCTACTGACGTATGCTAGAACTTGTGGTAAAGAGGGAAATAAGAAAATACACGTAATTTAAGGGAGTCGGGAGCAACACCCCTGGCCATTTGCAACCTCCTAGGTTATTCATTCAGCCCTTCCTGAAAGACTATCCTAGTTTGTCCATATAAGTACTTCTTGCCATTTAATGATTATCAAGATCACATAATTTTACAGTGGCAACAACTTTGGTATAGTAACATCTGATGACGTAATGTCTAACCAGAGGTATGCAAAGCTTATGTTGCCTTGACTTAGATGTACTATGCAATTGCTGGTGCTAAGCTGTGTGTGTGTGTGCATGCGTGCGTACATGCGTAGTGTGTTTGTTTGTTTCCAGCTTCCCCTGTAACTCCCCTTAGTTAAGCTGTTTTTATTACATTCGAACCCGCATATATTGAACTTTAAAAAACAGGAATGAGTTCGATATATTGGATAATTTGATATACAACTCTTAATGAAATTATTGTACTTGTGACGCGAATTACGGCGTGCAAGTTGGCTTCGCTGCATCGCCTTACGATAATGTAAGAAAGGCGCCTTAACAGCAACATGCGGTTATTATTATTATTTTTAATTTTGGATTTTTCTGTGGTTTGTACTTGGGGATGCGGAGTTATATGCAGGAGCGGGTTATAAGCGATAAAATATCGCCTCAAAATCTTTATACGCAGCTGTGCGTACTCGTTGGTTGCCGGAAGCGTCACGTCTGCGTCAGCCCTAATGTCAGTTTTGTTTTTCAATATCATACTCAGCTTGCTTCTTGGGATGCTGTGCAGAGCAGCAACGTAAGACTTCTTTACCCCAAGTTCGACTCTATTGATTATTGCTAGCCTTGTGAAAACAGCAGGTTCTGTTTTACGGCATCCATCACATTAACAAAGGGAGCGGAGAAGCGAACGACACCGCATGACAGGCTGGCGATGCAACGACGAGGAATCATGGGGTAACGCACGTGATGATATGCGGTAGCTTCTACTCGCTTTGCGCAGCGTCTTTCTAATCACACTGCTCAGTCTCCCAAATGCATGTGGAAAAGTCCCCTTTCGTGAGAGAAAACCGAATGTTTGTGAGGGAGAGTGAACTTCTTGGGGAGATTCCCGCTGCCCGATGTTCAATATATCAGGTGTTCCGGCTATTTTTGTTCGTTGTAGCCATATACTTCCCTATGGATTGACGTTAATAACGTTAAATCATTGCCGTGATCAAAAATAGTTCGGTATAAAGGATAATTTTATTTACCCGAGTTCAATACAGTCGGATTCAACTGTACCACATACAGCCACCCAAACGGGTACCCTCAGGCCCCCGCCAAGGCGTGAGATTGCATCATTTTAAAATGAAGCTCATGAAGTGTGATCTTTAGAGACAGGAACCTTGAAATACAATATGCATCTACGCATCTACTTATAACTTGGTAATTAAAAAATTGACAACATTTTGTTGGCAGTACAGTAAAAGCTCGTTAATTTGAACTCGAAAGAGACTATAAAATTGTTCGAATTAAGTGGAGTTCGAATTAGCGAGCGAGCGCTAGAATGAACGGACATCACACCACTCTGCGCGGGCCATGGGGATTCATACAATAACTAGCGAGGAAACTGGCGCTGCGATCGTTGAGCCACCATGGGAATGATGGGAAGTATAGGCTTTGGATTGAATAGCGTTAGCTAGCGAACAGTCTACACATCTTTTTCTACAGTTTCAGTTTCGTTTTTCGTGCAGCGTGGGTAGGGGGGTGCGTTGCAAAGCTCTCAAGCAGTGCCTTTGTTGTTCAAAGAGGCTGAAGATCACCATCTCTTGGTTTGCTGCGACTTTGCAGCTTTACAGGTTGTATTTGACAGTTTTAGCAAAGCATCATGCACTCACCACTGTGCATAGATGTAGTGTCCCATGCCAGTGCAGGAAATTGCATAGAGTTCACGTTTTTTGATAAGCGCTACTTCTCAAAGCTCTTTCCAATCGACTGCAAAACAACGGCGAAGCTAAGTAGATGCACCGTCACGCTCCTGCGACTCGACTTCATAACAAAACGAGAGATGCGTTGGGGCCAGGTCACTTGAACAGACGCACCTGACATCGCAGCAGACGATATGTTAAGTGTTTCTCAATCAATACAGTACTGTTATTTCCATAAATAAATAATGCGTACTTTCGAGGGAAAAACAAGCGTGTTTGTTTTCAAGTGTTGTAAAAAAATAATTCATTATATCGTGTTGCCAAATCTGGAACACAATTGTAGAGCAGTGCATACCCTGATGGTTGAATTTGTCCATGTTTCACTTCCATCTCATGTTCGCACAAACTTATTGCATTAAGTTTTACGTACAAAAGAATGAAGCAAGTTTTAATTGGAAATAACTTCATACCACTTTGTTTACACTTGGCAAACAAGCATCGCGAATCTCAATAACAAAAGCCATCCGAAGCAGATCCGAAGCCTGTACTTCCCATCATTCCCATGGTGGCTCAAGCGCCGCTGAAGGAGCCCGCATAGACACTAGCGCCAGATTCCCCTCTAGGTATTATAGTAAGAAACTGGCGCGGGCGGAACCCAAAGAAGCCACCTCTGGACTCGTTATTGCGAAGTTGGTGCCACTACGCGTTTGTGGCTGGTGATTTCTTAAATATAGTTCATGGAGCTCTAACAGCGAACATAATTAATTGATCAGTCAGTGATACGACAGAAACAAGCACTGAAATACATTTATGTGAGCAGTGCTCCAAAACACCTTTACTTACATGGCAGAGTTAACGCAATCAAAATAAAAAGCAATCAGTAATTTGAATTTGCTTCCATTTCTTCTACTGCAACTCCATGAGCATCGTTTTCAGCTTGCCCAAGAGCTCCAGCGCAGCATCCGAATTCTCATCTGCTGAGAAATGTTGCTGTTTTGTTGTTTTGCATCTCTAGCAAACTTGGTTTGGTTTTGGTTTTTCAACACATTGGGATCACTTTGGGCTGACTTCTGCGAGGAGCAATGAAAACCAGGGGCTCCCAGTTCGAATTAACCGTAGTGAATACCGACGCGTTCGAATTATCGGGAGTTTTCCCCCATAGAAATACACAGGGCTGTGCTTCAGTTCGAATTAACTGTAAGTTTGAATTAACCGAGTTTGAATTAATGAGCTTTTACTGTATTATACTAATTGTGGCTTGGACCACAGGTTATGTGCCCTTCTCTGTATAATCCAGCTCAAATTGATTGACATGGTTTCATGAACTTCACTGTAAATTTAGTGCCTGTTTCAGTGTGCCACAGTGCGTCAGCCTTCACAGTGCTCACCTTTAGTTCATCAATGTCACTTGTACCGAAGGTTCTACAGAGCCTCTGGTAGCGCTCCTTTATCATGTGGTCAGTGCGTGAGGTCATTTTAGTTGCTATAAAAGCCCACTTTCCTGAAAATGAAAAGTAGAAAAACATAGTATGAAGTGAACTTTGCTGTTTGCAAAATAACACTACCCAGAATTTTCACATTCATTGCATGCATCTCCTGTTGCTCCTCGGTGGTGAATCACTGACACAGTAGCATATTGCTTGTTGTCCTCAGCTTCCCTATAAACAGTAACTTGAATAATGTATACCAGCGGGAGCAGTAAACTGTTTTCTCACAATTTATGGCATATGCACAAGTTCTTTATTTTAGTTTTTCATGTTCACACAGTGTCACATGATGCAAACAAAATAATAGCTCACGTACGTGTGTTGTGCTTCTTGATCACCTCAAGCAAGTGGACATCTTCGGCAGGACTCCACTCACCAAGCATGACATTTCCCGCAAATGAATTCTTGTATCTGAGTGGAAAAGAGTAAATGGCATGTATTAAGTGGCATGTATTGGGTTGTTCTCTGCTGACTTCTTTTGGTAACGTTATAAGGCAATGTTCTTCTTGCACTTAATTTGTCTTTTGCCTACACAAGCTCTTAACAGTAATCCACGCCTACTCCTTTTGCTCTCAGTACACAGAAACGCTGATGCTTCTAGATCAAGAAATTTTTAAAGAGGATTTCCTAAGGTGTACGCTTGTCTATCTGTCTTTGCATTAGTATTTGATAGCTGCCTACTCTTCGATAACACTGTGTAGCCTTAATTTGTGAACACTCAGATCATTAACTGTATTTTATCCTTTAGTGCGGCCATGTTTTCTTATTACACCACATGATGAAATACGTTTGGCTGACCGAATTGCATGTGGTTAACATTATAGTTTTTGGATAGTGACGTGCAGGTGTGAATTCCGGACTTTTTGGAAATAAGAGATAGAAAAAAAAAAGCTTGATTCCTTTGAGCTATGGGTCCTGTGGTAGAGTTTTGATAATCCCATAGATTGCCAAACGGACCAGTCTTCTTTTCAAAAGTGAGATTAAACCTGAATGTTCTTTCAAAGCAGATGTCCTGAAACTAGATACTTCTTGTTTTGGTCATGTCATGTGGGCTACCAGTTCAATGGAGCTTGAATTAACAATAGCCAAGTTGGGCAACAGTGTCGCTAGTGCACGAGGTGGTGAGACGGGATGTTTCAGGCTGCAGGGAAGCGTGTCACTGAGCTTGTGAAAGAACTTGTGGCATCAGCAGGAGTTGATAGCGACTCTGCAGTGTGCAAGACAACACTATTGTTACATGCCATCAGGAACAAGAACGCTTCAACAAGACGATGAAGACGAAGAATGATATAGCGCTCATGCTGTTGCTGTTCCTCCATCTTGGCGGCAGCTGCTTCTATCTCCGTCTGTATATTTTGTAAATACATTTCTTCTTTTTATACTCTCACCCGTGACATTTGGTGGAGGTGCTGGGTGACAACCGCATACAACGGAACTCCGCAGTGGCCGCCGCTTGGCCTGTCCCGCAATGGCAGAAGAGGGTTCGGCTCCCGCTGAAGCGACCGCAACAACAACAACCGTTGTCCTGCCTCAGGTAAAAGATCCCGGCACGTTCTGTGGCACCGACAATGTCGATATTGACGAATGGCTGCCGATGTACGAACGTACAAGCAAAAACTATCGCTGGGATGACACACTTAAGTTGGCGAACATCTTGTTCTACCTCAAAGGAACAGCGAAAGTATGGTTCGAGAACCATGAAGGAGAAATTGGAAGCTGGGACGCATGCAAGGAAAAGATGCGGGCCCTTTTCAGCAAGTCTGCAGGCAGAAAGGCAGCGGCCAAGAAGGAGTTGGAAACTCGCGCACAAACGTCGACCGAGTCGTACCTGACGTATATACAGGACGTTCTTGCCCTTTGCCGCAAAGCAGACAATGATATGGACGAAACCGAGAAAGTGGGGCACATATTCAAAGGCATTGCAGATGATGCGTTCAATCTTCTCATCTGCAAGGACTGTGACACTGTGGATGCCATCGTCAAGGAATGTCAGCGTTTCGAGGCCGCCAAAAGTCGACGTATCGCCCACCATTTCGCTAGACTTCCGAACACCGCCGCAACGTGGTCGTGTGACGACGTACCAGTCGTCCAGGCGCCATTAACTGCAGAGCATGTGACGAAGATCATCCGCCGCGAACTTGAAGCTATGGCTCCTACCTCCCCGTGCTCCCGTGCCTGTGACTCAGCTCCCAGATGGTACCACTTGTGCAGGCTCTCGTTCGTCAGCAGCTTTCCAGTGCTGGCCTGAATTCGGAATACACTCCAGTCCCTTCTCAACCAACGAACCGCCGTCGCCCCTCACATCCATATGCCCAGGTCAAAGCCGTCCAGTGCCTCCTCGTGATCCCGCCAAGTGGAGGACTCCTGATGACCGTCCTATTTGCTTCAACTGTCATCGTGTTGGTCACGTGGCCCGCCATTGCAACAACTCGTGGTATTGGCATCAAACATCCTATGGGTACAACCGTCACCCAAACACTGACCACGGAAGCTTCCATCCTCACGGCAAACCACCTCAAGCCACCAGCGACGACGTCCCTGCCATGCCGTATTGTCCTCGCTCACCGTCCCCGCATGGCCGTCAGTCCCATTCACCGCAGTCGCGTCGCCCATCGTCTCGCTCGCCCCAATCTCGCCGTCCAACGTCGCCGACTGACCACCTGCCTCGGGAAAACTAGCCGATGCAGCTCCCGGAGGTGACGCTGCATCGACCTTGTGCCCACCAAATCCTCTGACCACGCTTCCGACCAGACGTAACCTTATTGATGTTAAAGTGGACGACACACTCGTTATTGCTCTTGTCGATACAGGGGCTCATATATCGGTGATGAATGCGGAGCTTCGTCGCCGCCTTAGGAAAGTTCTAACGCCCCCCACGATACCCCTCGTCCAAGTCGCCAATGGTGGGACGTTCCCCGTGCTTGGGATGTGCTCTGCGCGTATCAGTGTTGCTGACCGCTCCACAATTGCCCTGTTTGCCGTGCTTGAGAAATGCTCCCATGACCTTATCCTCGGAATGGACTTTCTGTCTGCCCACTCCGCCCTGACTGACTGTGGAACCGGCTTGCTTCAGCTTGACTTACCATGCCACTATGACGCTTCCCCGCCACCTCAACTGCGTTTGTGCTCTGTAGATTATGTTCGTCTGGTGCCTCAAGCCGTTACGTATGTGCACTTACGGTCTTCACCTCCGGTTCCGGACGGTGATTACATGGTAACACCTATTGCCGACGTCCTGCTGTCCAGAAACGTTGCCGTTCCACACACACTTTTGACAGTTACGAATAACCGAGTGTCCCTCCCGGTACTGAACTTCAGCTGGTGCATGCAACTGATTTCGCATGGCATGACTCTGGCCAATGTCTCTTCTATCGAAACTGCTACTATTTCTGCGTTCGCTGCCGATGCTTCTTCCTCCTCTGCTCGGTTTTCTTCTCCACAGAGCACAGCCGATGACAACATTGGCAAGATGATTTCCCCTGACCTCCTTCCAGCACAGAGAGCTGATATTCGGCGCGTGCTGAAATCTTACCGCGACATCTTCGATTTCGATGACCGCCCCTTGGGTCAGACAGCTCTTGTCACACACAACATCAACACTGGAGACGCCAGCCCAATCCGACGGCGTCCGTATTGCGTCTCCCATGCTGAGCGCCAAGTTATACAGCGTGAAGTTGACAAAATGCTCACTAAAGACGTAATTGAACCATCGTGCAGTCCATGGGTGTCGCCAGTCGTGTTAGTAAAGAAAAAGGACGGCAGCTGGCGCTTCTGCGTAGACTATCGTCACTTAAACAAAGTGACTCGCAAGGACGTCTACCCACTACCGCGGATTGACGACGCTCTCGACTGCCTACACGGGTCCGCTTACTTCTCATCTATCGACCTCAGATCGGGATACTGGCAGATTTCTGTCGATCCTCGCGACCGTGAAAAGCACGGCATCCTCACTGCAAGTAGTCAGATTCTGGGTGCTGCGCCTTTTTACATTTTCAATATATGCAACCTGTCTGCTGGCTGTATTATTAGACTGCCTCTAGGTGGTTCACTAGTCTATGAGCACAAACACATCCAGTCATTTCATGCTATGGCACGAAACGTACAGTGTTTATAGGAAGCCACTGTCCTGAAAATGCTGTTCTAGAAACGTTGGTCTATAAACGTTTCCCCTTCCTTATACTGTGACTCTGTATCAAAGACATATGTATGGAGTGTATGCATTAGGATACAACAGCATAGCTAGGGACAAGATTGTGGGGGCTGTACTCGACTTGCTGCACTTAACTGACAGAAGCATTTCATTCCACTTTTTATAGTCTCGTTTTTATAATAAGGCTGTTTCAGTTGGGATTAATTAAAATTACGAAGGATGCCCTGAAACAAGCCACATGGATGGGTTAACGCCACGTTTTATAAAGTGTAGTTAACTCATCACAAGATGTTATCACTGGAGAGAGGTCCTGCATTGATTCACTTGCCTCTCACGGCACTGGTGGCGAGTTCTGCCTGGCAGGAAGTCCTTGATTGTTACCCAGTTCTCGCCGTAAGCTTCGACCGCCATCACCAGCATCTGTGTGGACCACACACAAGAAAAGAGCATATGCTTCAATAGGCGCAGTTCAGCGTGAATGGCAGCTAACTTAGCTGAGATGTCGTGGCACGGAGCTCTACATTAATTTCCAGTAGCATATAGGATTGATTATTGTAGAATTATCTTTTACCTTAAAGGGGTCATGAAGCACCCCTTGGGCTTGTTGAAAAAACACATCCTGCGGAAACCTGACACGGCTATGAACTGCTCTGCCAAATATTACAGTCGTGCATGCCGCGTAAAGGCCACAAGCGGAGCGCAAAGTTGCCGTTTCCCCAGGCACTCTCTTTTCAAACAGAGGCCGGTTCTCACTCTCGTCGGTGGGCGGGGCGTCTGCACGTTGACGTCGCGGATCTGCCAGTTTACGTCGCAAGAGACATAGCACGCTTATTGGCCGATAGCCTACGTAAATCGAGAGCGGCGTTCGGATCAGATGCGCTTCTTGCCACGGGGTGCCGCCACTTGCCAGCGCCGCACTCCTCAGTACATGGTAGCCGCACTCGCGCACGCGAATCACAGCGGGAGAGCGATCGCGTTTCATGACGCGCGCTGACATAACTTCTTTCCACCGTGCCATCCCTCCCTATGTAGCTTCCAGTGCGCTCGTCGGCACGAGAAAAGAGAGAAAGCGCTGAAAGCGTGCGCCAAACCCCCGTAACTCCACTCATTCTTGACGGATTCGAGAAATTTTTGCGGCAATCAATTCGGGAGGCAGTAAACTCCGATACTGAGGTCATTAGATCATTACTTGGAAAAGTGGTTCATGACCCCTTTAAGTCAGTAGCGGACCCCCAGGGAGCAGGAGGTGGTTGGGCAATCCACCCTGCTCTCCAAAGCTGATCCTAGCACCGCTTCCCGCATTGCATGGGCATCAAGTATCCTTTTCTGCAAGTCTGGCTATTGCTCACTGGCATACGTGAGCTGTAAGCACTGTATATACTATGTAATCATATTGTGGGCCAGACTTGTTCTTTAAGAAATAATAAAGGGCTTCCCCCCCTATTAGCACTAGATGCGTATTTCTGTATACCTCTTCACGTTCACCATACGTCCCATGTGGTGATCCTCGTGTCATGACCCATGTCGTGATCGTCGATGAAACCTATCGAGCTGTCCCGGCAGCACATAAGACAAATTGTTCGTCCAGGGCATTTAACGCATCCCGAAACGTGAGTCTCATTATGTCCACAGCTCTCAAATGTTGGCACTTACCTTAAACCTCCCTCTTTATCATCACCAGTCTTCCTCACCTTTGGCACAGGAAAGTAAATACTAAAATGTCTCCACCTTTCCCACCTTGGTGAGCGAAGTAGCCCTTCCAAATGTGACCGCATCTAGCTATAGGGTGACTATAGAGTTGCCTTGACAACAAGTACCGTTGAGACGTTTTTATACTGCACTGAACAGATCTGTTGTATTCTAATAGACCAGATTGAGGGAGGCTTATACAATCCCATATGGCCCTCTCTCTCCCACTCTTCATGTTCCGTTACAAGAACTTTAAAGCCTCACAGACAAAGCTGTTCTGGAAGCTCGATATGAAAACCAGTCCAGAAATGAAGGATGTGAGCGATTTACTTTTTCAAGTAGGCTCCTAATTTGACAAACGAATGCGTTACCGTAAAATGAACACTACACGGCGCAGTGGTTTTTGTGTTAGCTGGGAGGCCCAAACGCTAACAGTTAACTTTTCGCCCTCTCACTCATGGTGTACTGTCTGTTGAAGGGACCCATGGATTTAGTTTTCGGTCTTGTCCACTGCTTTCAAAATGTTTGTACAACTTGGCAGTTAAAAATATCTCCAGATTGGTGAACACCATGCAATGATGGGCTCACCTTGTCCTCATCATGGCTAAACCTGCCGCGGCGAAGTTTTGGATTCAGCACGCGCTCCCATCGGTAAGACAGCTGAGTCCTCGTGCGGCTTGGCATGGACGTTGTCACTGCGTAGCGATGGTAAAGAGTGAACTGTATTACATACGGACATTTCACTAAAAGCTCAGTTGGGTTAAGAAGTGCTTATGTGAGCATGTGGGAACATATTTTAAGCACGTACTGAGAGAAAAACAAGATCAAAACACACACACACACACTTTTACTACTGGACTATTACAAAGTGGGCTAGTTTGTGATGGTCCACTGTGAGGATTACATTCTTGCAAGAGGACACAAATGGACACTGGATAAAATCCTTTGTTGGGTGCGTTAGTTCATTCTGAAATAGATTTGAGCGCAAACGGACGAGACACAAGAAGAGAAGACGGCGCTCGTGTCGTCCTTTTCTCTTCTTGTGTCTCGTCCGTTTGCGCTCAAATCTATTTCAGAATGGAAAGTTGACCTGTAATTCTTCTATTGCATCACGAAGATGCCTGTTACAGCTGCTTGCAATGGGCACTAACTGCTGGCATGTTTTGTTTACGTCTACAGCAACATAATTTTTTTTCTTAGCTTCCTCGCAAGCATGTTCGTCATTCTACAAGATTCTGCCGCATGGTCAGCAGTACTCGTAGACTGCAGCTACTGTACACTTTTATTTTCAAGGACAACGGTAAACTGCTTGTCATCCGAATACTTAATTTATAGGGCTTTATGTACCAAACAAAGCGCGACCTGATATTGCACATCATATTGATCGAGTTACTTCGGATTTATTTTCGACCAAGTGGGTCCGAAGTACAGGAGCATTTATGTGAAAAATTTGTAAGGTGTCACGTTATACAGCATATTCATATTTTGGAAATCTGAGAAATCGCACGTAATTTGTAATATTTACTGTCGAATTGGAAGGACCCGATGCAGGTGATATCGAAACCACGCGCGCCCCGCAAGCAGGAAAGGGTGGCCGCTCTTTTAGTCAGACCGGAACTTCCCGTGACGAACTTTAAATGAAGACACTATGGCCACTTTTTTGCACTGTCAGTGTGCTCAGTTTCGATATTGTCTGGATCGGGGTCTTGATATTTGATGATGGAAAAAAAAATTCGAGGACACATTTCACATTTCTAATGAGTTGCAAATGCGAAAGAATTAATGTTGAATAGAACGCTCGAGCAAGCAAGCAGCAGCCTGCTGTGTCAACGCTGCATACTACCCATACTACCGATGTCCTTGTGACGAGGTAACGAGGAAGTAGCAACAGCCACCAATGGCAACAGCCACGTGCAACAGCTAAGCCCAGTGGGGGTGAGAGCGATATCTACAGGCTGTGCGCAATTGCCTTCTAGATAGCATGCCCATGCACTTCATTACATCACATCATGCTACTTGGAACGCAATTTCCAGTTCCAAGCTACGTGTGAAGAAAACGATGACGTCAAATTTTAGGTCCAAGTACCATGTCATAAAGTGGAGTGCACAGGCCTACTACTATACTCGCGGACAACTTTTCTTGGCAATGAAGGGAAGGCTACGGGGGCGGAGCTACTGCACATGTACTGCTCCGCGAAGTAGTCCGGTTTGGCGCGCGTTTCGAATTTAGTTTGGGTTTGTGAACCTTCCGTACCTCCTGTGACGGCCACTTCATTATTCGAGCGGCCGTCACAGGCTTACACAGCCATTTGTTAGTGAAATTCGTCACAAGCTCCCTCAACGAGTTGTCGGGAAAGCTGGAGGGTGACGAGCGCTCACCTGAAGACGAAGGCGCCATTTTGACTGTGAGGTGCACGTAAAAGGTGCGACGTTTTCACAGGTGCAAAAACGCGAAATGACACTGCATAAATCAAAACAAATATAAATATCTCCTTGGTGCGCGCTGACCCTCTCTTCAAACAGCACCCCGTAGAAAATAAAGCAATGTTGTTGTTTTTATTCTCGCGCAGAAAACACGGACGTAATTGTGGGACTATATTCTTCAGCGGTAGCACATGCGTAGTTCGGCTCTCTAGCCTTCCCTTCATTGCCAAGAAAAGTTGTCCGCGAGTATACCTAAGAGGCGGTGCTTAAGCCTAGTGGGTGAGACACTCGGCTTCAGAGCTGGGGGTCAAAGGTTCGATACTCCTGACCGCCTATGTCTGTTTTATTTTGAATTTATTGTTTTTTTATACATTAATTTCCTTTATAGCAATTACCTAGGTGAAGTTAGAATGCAAGTGATTGTGTGCACAGACAAGAAACGCGCAGATAGCACAGGCTTGCGAAAGCGAGCGTCACGTGGCGTAGTGCCAATGCCCTCACCCTTCACGCAGCACCTGGTGCTCCAGCAAGTGTTTCCTTTCCCCTGCTCAGCTACCTCGAAGCGCGCACGTGATGTGGCGTTTCTTCATTATCTCGAATTACGTGCATTTTTTTTATTTCTAATAAAAATTGTGATGCCCTACAACTTTCCCAAGTAGCAAATGCCCTCAAGTTAATAATTAAAGCATTAACAAGCTTTTGTTAATTAGTATTTTCAGGGTAACATTAGCAGTGGCAAGTATGTATATATGAGTCATTCCATGCCAAGTGTCCCAGCCGTGGCACTCGGACATTGCAGTTTGCTGATAAATTTGTGCCTTTTCCTTGTACTATATGGATCATACTGGCAAAACATTTTAGTTAGAAAAAAATTTTTACTAGCGTGGTGCCCCCTCAAATTTTGCTTGCTTTTGTTAAACTGTGCATCATAGGAAAATGTACCGTATTTATTCGAATCTAAGCCGATGTTTTTTTTTTTCGAAAAAATGATGTGCGAAAGTCGGGGGGGCGGCTTAGATTCGAGTACAATGATTAAGTTTTTTCTTTTTTCGGGCCTTGGGAATTTCGGGGGTCGGCTTAAAATCGGGGCCGGCCTAGATTCGAGTAAATACGGTATATAAAATATATTTTTGTTTGTTAGCCTTCGAAACTGCACTCTCACTACTACAGATGTTCTGTTTACATGTCCTATTATAAGAATTCCAGATTTTTTGTGTTTCATTGCCAGCTACGTAATTTCAAAAACAAACAAAATCTTCAAAGTACTCTATTTTTTTCTTTAAAACTCTCCCTGACCAATCTTAATATCTGTGTGGTTTTCAGGAAAGTGTATTTTCATACAAAAATGTTTAGGAGTGAAACTAGAGAAAATATGCTGTTTGTCGCATTTTTTACTGTATTTTTTGTACTGATAGGATCCAAGCAAAAATCCTTGTTATGTGGCATTTGATAGAAAACTTCACTGCTAAGTAATGAGACTTTAATCAACTCATTTTTTGTTTTAAGGAACAAAAGAATTTTTGAATTTGGCCCTCAGAACGCACCCAGCATTTCTTTTTGTTACCACTACACTGCAGAGCACATCGTTACACTTGCAGCTGACACTCAGCACAGGCGGCAGAAAGATGCGAAGTGGATGTCCACGGCTGGAGAGCGCTCGGAAGTCTTGTTACCTTGATGTCAGGGTTTCAAGTAATGAATTCGCGTTACATTGTGAGCATGCTTGGTGGACCCAGTGGGAAATATAGTAGATGCCGGGAAGCAGCACAGCTGCTGTACACAGGTAAAAGTGTATACAATGTGCATTATTTCTTTCCGTATGTGTAGCGCGTGAGCCGGTTGGCACGCGTGACGGTGCAAGTTGTAGTGAGCGCGGGCCAAGAAACCACCGCCAACTTATCGGCCTAAGCCGGCGAGTCGTGGTCGCAGCTGATTTCGTTCACTCAAACCACGGCTGAGAGCAGCACGATCGCGGCAATAGTCACGTGGGTTTTTTTTGTATTTCGCGGGCTTTCTTTGCAGCTTGGAAAAAATGGTACATGTGAGACTTTATCGCAAATACTAATGCAATGGAGATATTTGAAGACGCTCTCGAACTTTGCAAATTCCATTTCTTGCCTAAAGTCAATATTTAGCAAATAATTCAGTCAAATAATCCTAATTAACAAATTAATTAATTACAAAACAAAAAATTGACTGTTGTGTGCAAGGTGGCTGTCAGCAATACGCAACTGATTTCACTCGGCTGCCTCTAATATTGCACTTTTTAACTCCTTGGCACAAGTTAGCTGGGACACCCCGTGTATATATATATATATGTGCACATATATATATATATATATATATATATATATAATGAAGTGCTAACAAAGGACCCGGAAGTAAAAGTTAAAAAAAAATCAAGCACGTAGGAAAAATTGTTCTGTAAAGGACTGACGTTTCGGCTGCGGGACCGGTCTTCGTCGGAGAAGGCCGGTCTCGCGGCCGAAACGTCAGTCCTTTACAGAACAATTTTTCCTACGTGCTTTATTTTTATATATATATATATATATATATATATATATATATATATATAATGAGAACTAACAGACAATACTGCCCATTATTATCATGTCTGACAGAAAAACGAGCCGTTAAAAGTCATCCTCTTTCCGTTATATATATATATATATATATTATATGTTATTTAATTACTGCCTTAATTTGTGTAGTTAGTGATTCTAAGATGTCAGCCGCGACAAAAAAAAATAAGGTGCTTATGATGGCCGTGAGCAAACATCCCATTTCTCTTATTTTTGAGGATTTTCGGACACATTTCTTGGAACACCCTGTATATGAAAGGCAGAAGTTTAAGGGAAGGTGGAAGAAGACAAGTCCGCTTGTCGAAATGTCCACTCCAGCGACACACCATGTTCAAGAATTTTTCATCTGTATATGAAAGCACACACGAGCATCTTAGAGCAGTCTTGCAAAGAGATTGCATGACACTGAAAATACATTCTATCTATAAAATAACTCACCTTTATTCCACTGTATTTCCCCGTCCACGACATGTTCCTCCAGTAGCTTTAGTAACTGTGCGTCTTCTTCTTTAGAGAATGCCCTGCAGAAATGTGCATGCATACTCTAACGCTCTGGCTCTCTGCGTAATACCACGCTTGGCGCCATAGTTGTCCATAAATCGATCGCGTGGGTATTATTGCAGTCAGTCTGTTATACCTCTTGACTTAACGAGAAATAATCCCACGATTATAACTAGCGTGGCTGTTATCATGGCATGATTTTTAAAAAAATTTATATATTAAAGACATGGAAACTTAGGCCACGTTAGAATTAGCTATACCCTCGTTATAATATTAATATAGATGAAAGATGCAAAAACAAGAAAGAATAAAAGAATAATACAATAAAAAATTATCAGAACCACTATGTACACACACGATTTCTGGCATATATAGGATACCGCGAAAGGGAGAGTCCAATATATGCAGGGCGGTCACGCACGTTACCATGGATAGTCGGCACGACGGTCACTTATAATCCTCCTCCCTTATTTTTTTTTCTACCACCATGTGCATTGTAATATGTGCGCTTAGGTTATTAGTGAGAAAAAAGTTTATTACTAAAATTTAGATGATTATGACTTTTTTACTTTAATATTTCAGTGTAAGTGTACAATTTTCTGTCAGTTCTAATAATCCAGCTGAACTAGTAGATTTGTGTTATATCATATGCCCCTGGTGACATTTAAAGAAAATTCTGTTAACGTTAAAATAAAACCCTGGGCTTACAGCACTCAAGAATACTGCGTCACGTATGACGACCCTGGGAGCATTGCCTTTGGTCAATGGACCCAGAGTCGTGACATATTGGGATGCGGCACGATGACCTTTGAAGGGAGAAAACAAATTTTTCATATCTGCTGTACTGGTACTTGATCAGAGAAGCGATTAGAAAAAAAACAGGAGATTTGAGTCATATTTAAGGATTCTGCCGACCCACTTCAAAAATAAAGTATTAGTTTTGTGTTTTTGTGTGTTACATAAAAAGGATGTTTAAATATATATGCAAAGTGCTTTTTTTTAGTTAATACAGGTATTTGATAAAATGGCTATAGCCGTAAGGCATCCGTCGTCTTCGTGGAGGAACTCTATGGCGAGGCAGAACTTTGGCGCTGCTAAGGTTACTTTGAAAATATTAATTAACAAAAATCCTTAATTATACTTTATACCAATAATTTGGAGATATTTTTATGGGGAACTTGTAGGGCATCACAATTTATGGCATGCCAGTCTTTTTGAAATAAATAAGAAAATTGCGCATGATTTGAGATATTCACCACCGAATATGAAAACCGCGATACAGGCAATATTGAAACAAAGCGGTGCAGGAAAGCTAGCCAACGTCATATGGAAAGGCCCCGTAACTATGAGGCGACAAAATGTGAACGAAGGCACGTCGCAGCAAGACACGGTCAAGGAATAAGAGCTAGTTGTCTGACATACACAAGTAGACTTGCGTGTGACGTGTGGTGCTTATCTGTTTCTTTCTCAAAGTATACAAATACACTCTTAAGAAAAAAAGAAAGCATGTGTTACTAATTTCGGTGAGTCCCGACTTGCCACGTCTATGACTCTCTTTAAAGAGACACGTTAACTTTCTTTTGGGTCTCATAACTCTCCGACGAGCGCCTGTCCTGTTTAAATATTCATTGTGTTCCTGCGTGGTAGTGTATTTAGTGCCAAGTTTACTATTCATACTAAGAGTATCTTGATCTCCAAAGAGACTTCACGTGTCTCTTTAAAGAGAGTCGCATATTTTTTTACAAGTCAGGACTCGCAAAAAAAAAAAGTCAAATGACTGTTTTTTTTCCTTAGAGGGTAGGCGCAAAGCACACTTTCGCCTTTCGCACTGTCTGCAAGAAGAAAATGCTGCAATGGATGCCACTGAATTTTACGCTGCACAGTGACAGAACAGATCAAAAGGGCGTTTTTTTTTTGCACATGCGGCATGAAATTAACAAGTACAGTAAAACCCCATTAATTCAAAGTCACTGGGACTGTGAAAAATCTCGAATTAAGTGGGTTTTCGAATTAACGAAACATACAAAAAGCGGGATGCAAGGAAATTTGAATTACTGATAGTAATCAGAGATTGTCGTTCGCTGTGCCTGGTAGTTTGCAGCTCCAAGGGTTATGGGATCCAGCAATACCCGGTCCCAATTTCGCCACAAACACGGAGAAATGGCAGGCCTCGTTGCTGCCAGCGCAAAAAAAAAAAGAAAAAAAGAAAAGAAACCCCGGTCTTGTAGTCACCTAAAATGCGTGCTTGCGGAAAAGAAAAGGTGCTTCACTGCAAGACAGTGGTGACACGCAGGCAGCATGTTACTTGCTCCTCGCAGTTGTCAGCACGTCATGATGCGACCATTCGCCCATTCTTTCTGGTAAAATAAAGAATTTATTTTACTAGAAAGAGGCTGGTGTGACGGAATTCACGATGTGTTCTGGCTGGAAAACATTATCATTGAAGTTTCAACTGAGTTTTTTGAAGTAGGTGTTGCAGGCAAGAACAACTCCGCCAGCAGTGCAAGTACATAGATTGCCGGAGCAACCGCCAATCGGAGGTTCGCATACATCGCGAATTCCGTCAGACGGTCCTTTATTATTTTTTCTTTTTGCCAGAAAGAATAGGTAAATAATGACGTGCTGACGCTGGGAGAAACATGCGACATGCTGCCCGCTGTGTTGCAGTGAAGCACGTCTTCTTTTCTGCATGCACATGTCAGCTGACTACTAGACCAGTTTTTCTTCTTTTTTTTTCTTTTTTTCCCCACTGGCTGCAGCGAGGCTGGGGTGCTTTAGATGTCACCAATTAGTACCGCTACACTGCATTGTGGCTTCTAAGGGTCGTCGTTTCCACAGATTTGCGGCGAAATCAGGATTGGGAATTGGCACATGGCACCCAAAGTTTTTTAATTAACCAAGTTGATGCTTATCACAGCTTCAAGTTATTGACTCAAATTTACATTCCAAAATACGGGACTGCAGAAATCCTTCGAATTAAGAGAGATTTCAAAATAACCGAGTTCAAATTAATGCGGTTTTACTGTATCAAATATCACAACCAGGATGAATTTGTCAAATTACGTGCGATTTTTTTCGATTTATAAAAAAAGTAAGGTTACCATAGACAGTGACACTCCACATCTTATCCTCATAAGCATTGCCCTCAATTCAGTAATGAAGCTGAGTACCAATTTTATGTTAATGATTATTTTACGATAACTTTAGCAGCGGCAAAGCATTTCTGTCTCACTGTCAGTTCGTGTGCTAGGACAACAGGTGCCTTACTGGCAGAGCTTTTTATTTTAAAAATCTGTATTGGATAAAAACGAAAAATGTTTTGCATATAACACACATGGCAATGTAGCAGAAGACGCTCAGTCTGCTGCACACTGGCCGTCACTGCTAGCAGTGTGCCTTATTCCGTTGATAATATAACGCTCTGCGTGTCTTACCCAGTTTTGAGGCAGTTGTTGGACTTCTGCATGTGCCTCTCAGCACACTGGAATGCTGTCCGCTTTCCCTGCGGGCGGAAACGATAGTGTATGTTTTAAGTGTGACACAATAAGACAAAGGGCGAGCAAGAATCGCTTTCTGCAAGAGGTGACTGCGCCGTCGATTTTACATAAGTGACACTAAAAGAGGAAAACGATTTTTCTCATATTAGTCCACTCTTACTGCAAGAAGACGCCTGGTAAGCGAGAAGACGCTCAAAAAGCAAATGCAGGCGGCGACACCACCATGAAGTTGCTACGCCATTCACAGTAACGTCACAGATTTTGACGGTCAAAATGAAGTACACTGTCTTCTGAGGGGACCAGAGACTTAACATTCCAAGTTTCAGGAAATTGTGTTGAGCCAATTGCTGCCAAAATACGAAAAAAAAAACGCTTTTATATTTGTGACGTCACGCTGACGTATTACAGTCAGCATCAAAAGTTTAGTGACGACGAGACACGAGAAGAAGCATAATGTTGCCACTGCTTCGGCAGGCAGCCTTGTATTTAGACTTATGGCCTGTTCTAAAATGCACTAACAACATGTACTGTACAGTTCAGCCGAATACAGTCACAAATAGCTGCCAAATTCAAAGTTTTTCTCTGACCTGGTGGTCTCTAAACTTTTGACTGACTGTACATGTGCGGAGATCTTTGCGTGGAATTTAATAATGACACGTTGACTGATTTTCTCTTCTTAAACTTATGATGCTGAAATTAGATGCTGAAATTAATGACATTAGAGGTCTCAAAGTATAATTTATCAGTCTAAGCTGATTCATCGTCTCATTTTGTGTCTCTTTATATGCATTTGTATAAACGTCACATAACGCAGTTTCGTACTATGTGGGAACCGGCGTTGTACTCGCCAGGCAACCATTGCGATTAAGAATAGCACATTATATGTTTCTTTTTTTCTACGATTTGGCATAGATTCAAAGAGAAAGTACACTGGGGCATCTTTATGGTTCGTTCGTGGTCATTGTATACCATTTCCCGGGATAACCTTCTCTTGGTGGGGGCTGCACACCCCGCCACAATCGAATGGAAATAGGTGGGGGAAAAAAAAAAACTATGTCATGATGAACCAAACTACTTATCGAAATTGTTTCAGGGCCATATGTGCTGAAGACCGACTATGCTTCTTGCGATCGACTGGCCTTTCTGAACGACTGTAGTCAGAATGCCCTTCATGTGTGTGTGGTTTCTTCTTTTTTTATCCTGTGTGTATATGCGTTTTTTTTTTCTCTCTCTCTCTCTACACCCTCTCTGTTGCCCCTATTTCCCCACCCCAGTACTGGGAGCAAACCAGATGGTAATATCTGGTTAACCTCCCGGCTTTCATCTCTCTCTCTCTCTGGAACGTTCTGGTAAAAGTGCTCCAAAGAGCTTAGTTTTCAAGGACATTTGAATATTTTGCGATGCCATCGATGAGACTCTTAGTGGTTGTGTTGTAACGTATTAAAACGTCCTGAACTAACCCACCGGCGTTGTGGCACGATTGCAGAATTTTCGCCAGAATCCTACTGTCAGTCTCTAGCGTATACGAGTCATATAAGCGTGAGTGAAATTTGATAACGCCCATCATATGGTACTTAAATCAACAGCTAAGGTGTCGCTATCGATGAAGGTACGAGTTCAATTTCCCCGCATCTCAGTGGCGGCGAAATGCAAGAACACCCATATACTTAGGTTTAGGTGCACCAAGACAACCCCATGTGATCAAAGTTTCTCTGTAGTCACTCCTACTAGAGCTTGCCTCATAGGGTGATTTTGGCACGTAAAACTCCAGAACTTAATTTGATAAGTTTTGATAACTGGTTTTATCGCGTATACAGGGTGCCCCAGCTGACTCTAGCCAGAGTTTAAAAATACGCCGACATACTGTATGACGACGCTATCAAATGCATGATGCTCACTATTGCATGGAGTATGTCCCACTATTTTTTGTGTTCTGCTTAATTGCTTAATTAGGTAAGATTGATTCATCAACTTCTAAAGCAAAGAAGCTGGGCTGAAATTCCAATCAGAAAGTTGTAGATTGGTTTGCAAAACGCCCGATTAGACAGTTTCCAACTTTGTATCTATTAAGT
This sequence comes from Rhipicephalus sanguineus, assembly GCF_013339695.2. NCBI lineage: Eukaryota > Metazoa > Arthropoda > Arachnida > Ixodida > Ixodidae > Rhipicephalus > Rhipicephalus sanguineus. The sequence goes on along the minus strand of NC_051176.1, from coordinate 134,131,749 downwards.
ATTCGTGTGTTTTCACTTACTGCAAATGCCCGCGAAATACAAAAACACATGACACGCCCGTTTTCCTTTTGCACCATGTTGCAGCCCTCTCTAGTGTTCCGCAAACAACTGATTTGCTTCCCTCGCCGCAGTTCATGACAACGATAAGAAGATGCAGCAGTTATCGTTTGTGCGGCCGCTAGCAGCAGGTTCGTCATTGCACAGCCACCACCATCTTCGCTGCCCTGTCACCTTTTAAGCCACAACACACGTGGCCAAGCGCTATTGTAGTTTGCAGGCGGAACGTAGGGAGCAGTGCAATTACGGCGTGCAATCGGGCATGCCACATGGTATTTTTTTGTGCATTTCGCAGACATCTGCAAGCAGTAGAAAAACACTAGCCTTTCATAGATAGAAAGTAGGAAACTCTAATCGAACGTTTTGTAAACTGATCTACAACTTCTTCATTGAAAATTTTCGCCTAGCTTCATTGCTTTAGAAGTTAATTAATCAATCTTACCAAATTAAGCAATTAAGCAGAACACAAGAAATAGTGTGATGCACTCCATCAACAGTAAGCAACATGCATTTGGTCGCGTGGTCATAGAGTGCATATTTTTTAACTCTGGGTAGAGTTAGCTGGTGCACCCTGTATCATTTTTCCTCGCCTGTTTCCTATTAAATTACGGCAAAGTGCGGGGCTGCTGTCGGCCGTAGCCAGAAATTTTTTTGGTGGGAGGGGGGGGGGGGAGTCCAACCACCGTCTGGGTATGTTCGTGCGTGTGTTTTTATATGTGCACTTATATATACACATACAAAATGAAAAAATTTCGGGGAGTGGTCAGGTAGAACTCCCCAGGACTAACTGTTCTCAGTGCGATAAAAAAATGAGCTCCAAAAGTCTACAAAGAAATAGTGAGGCTGTTCGCGGCCATAACAAATGAGAGCAATTTTAGGCTAACGAAGCACTGAGTCGCTTCCGTGCTAGTTAAGCCGCATTATGGCAGCACATGCAGACCCCACTTTCCCTCAAGCACTCGCCGCTGTGGTCTAATGGTTATGGCGCTAGACTGCTGACCCGAAGGTCACAGGATCAAAACCCAGCCGCTGCGGCCGCATTTCCATCGAGGCAAAATACTGAGGCCCATGCACTTAAATTTAGTAGCATGTTAAGGAACCCCAGGTGGTTGAAATTTCTGGAGCACTCCACTACAGCGTTTTTCATAATCACAGAGCGATTTTAGGATGGAAAACCTCAACAATTATTAATTATAATTTTTCCTCGAGCATACGTGTCTGAAACTCTATCAGTCACCCGCTATGTCTCCCTAAACTTAGTCGTATAGTTAGCGTGGCAAAATGCACTGGAACGAGCAACAACACCGGGGTATTTGTAGGAGGATGTAGTATATACGTACGCCCATCTGAGAGGCCACCTCGTCCCAATCGTGAAGACCAAGTTTCTTGACTAGTGCCGCAAGTTTTGCATCCTCATCCGTCGTCCATGGGCTGTTGTCCCCACTCAAGTAGTTTTTCCACATCAGCTCACATTGCAGCGGACTGTGGTAGACTCCGTTCTGCGTACAGTGAGCAACGACAGGCAGTTTTGCCTCAAGACGTGCCACATTATGGGTGTTTGCACGAAACCAGCACGGTTCTGTCTGGTTCATGCAAGCAAAGGCATGGTAAGGGGCAGTTAAGCGACTAACAGAAATGTTGTCTTGAGGTAGTTTGTTTGCTAAGCACCGAGACATTCATTGAGTGAACTGCTTATTCTTTAATAAAGGTGGGTTTGATGTGGTTGTAGGTGACATGAACGAAAGATACAAGTGTATAGGTTCTTACAGTCTTCGGGTGAACATGCAAGCACATGGCCGCGCTCCGCAGAAAATCATGTGCAGCCACTGTGGCTGCACATCGAAGCTTGCGCAAGTGCACTGATACCTGGAGGTGTGGCTTTCTGTCTTCTGCTGCATTGTTTGAGTGCACCAAGCATGCGTTGCCATGAATAAAGCTCCGCTTCGATTAAAGGGGCCCTGCAACACTTTTACAAGTAATCATCGAATGGCTTCATTCAAGGAATTTATTGCCTCACGAATTGCCTCACTGCCGCTAAAATTTTTAGAATCCGTCAAACAGGGATTTGTTGCATGCTTTAATATGCTTTCATGCTTTCTCTCTCCTTTCATACCAGCAAGCGTGTTGAAAGCTATGCAGAAGAGGGGGGGGGAGGTTAGCACGTCATGACCTTGAGCACTTTATTTTCTTTTTTTTCCTTGAATGCACGGCTTACCTTCAGTGTGATCGCGAGCAAGTGCACGGGCACGTCGTGCCATCCCGCAACGGCCGCAGTAACTATGTAGCTCACGATGCTCAAATCAACCAATGGCCGTGAATTGGGGTTTATGGCATGGTCATTTGGGTTTATGGCATCATTTGTTGAGAGAAGAGCGAGCGATTTCACGCTGCCTTAGAAATTAAATGTAAATTCCAGGGCACGTGCTGCTCTATAATGTGTGGCTCACATGTTCTCAGGAGCCTCGACAACAGATCGGCAGCGTTTTCTGACCATGCTGAATAAGTGTTGCAGGGCCCCTTTGAATGTTGGCATTGTGGGAAATCAACCTCGCATCTCTTTGCCCTGTGGAAAGGCAGGCATTTTCACCATTATTTGCCCAAAGGGTGTGCATCTACGCTGTAAACATTCATGATGGGCAAGAAGTATATTTACCTCGTATTGCCATCACAAGCATTTAAGAAGCCAGGTCATTCTCTTTCAGAGGTCAATAGCTTTCATCTGTCAATGCAGATTATTTTGGTGAGGGTAGGGAATGCATTGGCCACACAGCCATGCGTGGTGCACCTGAACACTGTAGCAGACGAAACAAACTGCACATCTAAGTGCTACTGCACCTCTGCGGGTTTACTTTGATGTGGGGTCACGCTGGCTACACTGGCGCTCCGTGGAATGAAGCCAAGCGCTTGGGTGTTTACCCAAGAGAGGACGAGCTTGTACATCGATGCTTATGGCATCGTCGTACATGCAAATAGATTAAAAAGACAGTCACTTACATCGTCTATCGAGATGGCAAACCAGTCGATGCTGCGGTCAGTCATTTTCAACAGCTGGTCCAAGCTCAATTCACTGCGAAGAGTGCAGTTAGTCGTTATTGGTGCCTTATTTCGCATATTGATCGTCGCTCGGAGAACGAGGCACGTAGCCATCGTTGGAAAACTATAGTAGTACGTTTCTCAGATAGAAACTGCACAATGAGGTAGACTATAAGAATGTGCTTTCTACATGGCTTGCATTTCTACTTCCATTGTAGAGATAGCATAGTTAATGCTGTTAGCCTTCAAGTTTCCTCGCACAAAAAATGTCGCGCAGCAAAGGATCTCATCTGCTTGAAAATTAAAGCCATGTCTATGTTCGTAAGGTAAGTAATGGTCTTGTACATGCAGTTCCTCCAATGAATCTCTTGCGTTTGGCAGTTATGTAGTGCAAGGACACAATTGCACTTCAAAGCTTGAAGCTACTCAATATTTTGTGTTGGCTAGCTAGAAAATTGGCAACGGTAATCGTAGGCGCAGCTCCTGGCCCCCTAAATGTGTTGCAGTTTTGCAGAACACACAAGCCCACATGGCTATTTCGGTCAGACCCTTTTGAAGTAAAGCACTGGCTGCGCCCCTGATGGCAATGTAGTGTGCACTCGCTAAATTCCAGTGAAGATCACTTTAGAAAACTTACTTAAGGCTGGCCACTTTCGCATCAAGTTCCTTCACTTCCTCCTGAGCCTTGTGCTTGCTGCGTCCTTTCTTGTACTTCATTAAATGTTCGCGTCTGCATTGAAGGAAGACAGAAAGGAACAAAGAAAAGTAGAAAGTAAATATAGTTGCAGGTTGTTGTTTATGACTGACATGTCTCACCTATTGTATGTGTGTGTGTGCATACACATAAGCACACGCACGCACAATGAAAACGGAAATGGAGGTGGCAGGAGGAAGTTCGTTACCTTTGGAGACACGAATCCTTGATGGTCTTAATGAGGTTATTCCGGATGCTTGTTCGAAAGCAGTCTATCTCTTTAGGATACCCTGCACAGAAGGAACCAAAGCAAATACAGTAGAACCCCGCTGTTACGTTCCTCACTGCTGCGTTTTCCCCGCTGTTACGTCGTTTTCCGCCGGTCCCGGCATAGCTCCCATAGGATACAATGTATTGGGAACCCCGCTGTTACGTCGTAACTATCGGACCGTTCCCGTATGATACGTCGCGAAGTGCGCCCGGAGCCGACCGAGTGACTACCAAAGAGAGCGGCCATGGTGCATTTTCACGCAGCTTGGCCTCGTTTGACCGTAATATTAGCCGCATGAGAGGCGCAAGCAACAGAATCTTTCAATTGATGCAAACAAAAGCATGGCCTTCGAGATTCAAATTGCAAAGATGGCGTCTATGACGTAACTGCTCGCGAAAGCAAGGCCTTCGAGATTGGCATTTACTATTGACAAAAGCATAGCCTCTGAGATTTGCATTGCACAAACATGGCGTGTATGACGTAATTGCTTGCGAAAGCAAGGCCTTCGAGATTGGCATTCACTTCTGCCATCGCGTTGGCGTAGACTCATCATCATCGTTATTTGTCGGAGAACGGGAGGAGTTCGAGCTGGTTGGAGCTCGCATGGTCGTGCGTGCGGTTCGCGGTTGGACTCGCCGCGCCGGTCGTGATTGCGTGTGCTTAGTTCTTTCATGTCTACAGCTGTTGGTGTTAAAAAAATCACATACGTTGATTACATTTCTGTGGATAAGGCCGTCCTAAGCTCCGCGTTTCTATCCATCGACTAGATCGCGGCTGAGCGCGCCAATTTTCGTGCTGCTCGTAAGAATTGAAATAAAATTCTGTACCACTAAATATTTTGCCGTTTTTCCTGTTTTTCGGCTCTTACGCTTCCCGTCTCTTACGTTTATTTCCTACGGCCCCTTCAAAAACGTATCAGCGGGGTTCTACTGTAATCGACTGGCATACTATACGTTCGTGCAAACATGTTGCATCTGTCGTAGGATGTTCTCTTTGTGAAGGCGAAAGCTACTATGCTATAACGTGCGCTACAGCATCTTCAGCGCAGAATGAGAGGACACGTGGTTGGTGACGTTTACTGCAGAACAGTCTTCGAGCATGCTGCTCAAAGATGCAGATTTCTCAATATGTCCACCATATGCTTAAAGGGCCCCATGACAAAAGCATGGAAATGTGCATTGTGAACACGCATGGCAGCTACCCCTTTGTTCGACATCTTAGGTCTTGTTCACATGGCTGCCTTTTTTATTTGGCAGCACTACGTCTATTTTCGTTATGACAAAAAAAAAAGAAGAAGAAGAAGAGCAGGCTTTAGCTCTTTCTTTAATATGAGTGGTCTTTAATGTTAAGCAGTCTTCTTTAATGTAAGCTAATATAAGCAGTCTCATGACTGATGACCACCTCATGACCACTTGTCGGCGCAGCCAGCACAGGAGGGATTGTGTGCATGCTGCAGCTGCAACAGCTGGTGCATGCATGTAACAGCCGATTGCGAGCCAACACTGATGGCAAGCATAAGGTAAAGAAAGACCAGATGCTAACTGCATGCACACACGCGCGCACACGCACACACACACACAAACACACACACACTTGACCCACCGCTCCCTGGCAGAGCTGGCTGGCCCTACAAGTGATGAAAATTCTGGTCTATACGTACATGCTTTGGGCATACGCTGGTATGGGTCCTGCAGAATGTTTCTTCTTCTGGAAACTGCATCCTCATTTAGCGGTGCTGGCTGGATAAAAAAAAAGTAATAAAAATGGCGTGCACAGTAAGCGATGCTTGCTGGTCATTGAACAGGCACTATGTTTGAATATGCAGCTGCGCAACTCAATTTCCCGTTGCTTACAGGTAAAACTGTGACTGGAGAGCAATAATCAGAGCTTAATTGTAGGCAATGATGGACACGTAGCCCGTATACAGCTGAGAACATGAAGCATTTCGACACATATTTGTTGCAAGTGAAGCGAATGTGATGCAAGAAGGCTTCTCGGTTTATAATTAAGAGCGTCTGGACTACTCATTGCTCAGGTGTATTGCTTAAACCAAGGCGTCGCCTGTAGAAGCGCGTGGCGGTGATTCGGTATGTTGTATAATATGCTATATTGTATTACTTAGGATGGTTTGGTAACATGGCTGCAGCAATATTTAAGTTAATCTGTCTTTAGAACAAGTAAGTTAAAACTTAACTTGAGCTTGTGTCTCTTAGAGGTAACAAAATGCGAAAAGATTAGACAGCCTCCTGTGTATACGCACCACAATTGTTTCCCGCCCGCCTTAACCTCTGTGGCTAACATTGGCTGTCACTTCATTACACATGACTATTCCACGAGATGATGGCGAGGAGCTCTCATCAAATCATGCAAATCATGCAGCTATCGTAGCACTGATGCATCTCATAGCCTAAAGATTGTCGATATTTTAGCAAGACCTGCATAGGAGTTAAGGTTCAAGTCCAACGAGCAGCACCATATTCAACAATCGGCAGTACGTTAAAATAAGTGGTATAGTCATGCGCATAATATTAGCATAAATTTGCGCCAATGTCTTCTTTCATGCGTTACATGTAGTTGCATTTTCGTTCAACTTGAATATTATACAGATTTTATGCATTCGAAAAAAGCCACAAAAATGTGGAAATAGGAAAAAAAACGGAGAAAGTGGCACAGTCTCTGTTTTCTGCCTCCTGGTTTTTTTTCGAGTTTTTTCGAGTGTAACAATGTAGCAACTCTGGCAAGATTTTATACACACACTTCGATGTACTGGTGCTTTAACTGGCCGCCACAGAGCACAAGCAATGAGCTCCTGTGTTTCCTTGCAGAGAGGCACATAGTATACATAACTTAATGCGGTGCGTATCAGAAGTCGGGTTGATATAGACCGACCCGACAGTGTTCACGCACATTTCACTAAGCGGCCGAAGGGCTCAACAAACCCCTGTTGGCAGTCGTCTGACCCCTAGAGTTTACATGGAGTCGACGATTGAAATCCAAGCAAACTCACCCCGACTGCAGCGGGCCTTCTGTAAACGTACACCCTCGTATCATAGAATAAAAAAGACCAAAAACACAACCGATAACTCGCATTGGTTGCTGTCCTTGTAATAAAAAGGAGTTCAACATGAAAGCGCATATAAACTACAGCTGAAGAAGCGGACATCTTTAAATATTTAATGAAGAGTGGATGATTGTGACTAACCATTATCTATCTCACCCCAAGCTCTCTAGTGCAATCGAGTTAACTTCAAGAATGTCTTTTTCTTTTCTTTGTCTGCCCTTTTTGGACTTCCCTGTAAAGTGTGAAGTAACAAACAAATAAATAAATGAAAGGTTCAAAGGTTCTTCTTGGTAAGTGCTCTTTTTCTGTTGTCGGGATCCAACATTAGGATAAGCTAGAATACTATGTGCTTCTACGTACGAACAATTCCAAGGTGATAACTTCTTTTTTGAATTAATGCAATTCCTGGGCGCATGCTTAAGGGAACAAAAATTTTCTGACGTAGCTCATCAAAGCATAATTTCTAGCCTGTCCTGGTGCTGGACTACATATAAAAGAAAATGTGAATTGGGTCCCCGCATTTCAACGGAGCCTAAAGATTCTGCCATGCAGTTGGGTGCAAACTATTAACTTAACGTTGTAGAGAGTGAGCACAGCAAAGCACAACGTGTACTATACCTACGTTGTGCTCCATTATTATGAATGAATGAATGAATGTTTACAGTAAAACCCCGTTAATTCGGACTCCACGGGACCAGAGAGAATGTCCGAATTAACCGAGGGTTCGAATTATCGCGAGTACGATCAAAACACTAGAAAAATGTTTCCGCCACCACCAGACTTATATTTCTTAAAGAAGTCAGTGATCGCGGTTTGCTTCGCGGAGGCAATGTGCAAGGAAATCACAATTTTGCTAAGTTCCTGAAGGTGGCTGTCCGCGCACACTGTGCCGCAAAGCGGCGGTCTAGCTGACGCAGCCAGGCTTGAAATATTAATGTTCTTAAAACATCTTGGCTTCGCAGCCTTTCCTATCATCAGCAGCGGCAGCTACTCTGTGCCGGTCATGTTCGTAGCCAGAAGAACCGTCACCCGCTCTTTACTCCGTTTCCCGCCGACGCACGGGTCCCCCTTAAACATGATCGTCTTGTCAGCGCTGTCTCGTCAGTGTTGAAAATGTTGCACGGCTCGTACGTAGAAAGGCGTGCGGAAAGTCCGGAACGCCAGGCCTGCACAACGCTTCACCGCGCACGTTGCGGAACACCAGGGGTGCTATCGCGGAACGATGCCTTATGCCATATTCTATGCTATTCTTATCATCCACCACTCGTGGCTGGCTGATCGCGTTCATAACGTGGACGGACCGTCGCCATGTTGCCTGTTGCTGATGACAGTAGCGATGCACTGCCTTTCATTGTGTATGTGCCTCCGAGATGCAAAGCTCGTTTTAAATCTCGAAGGCCATAATCCGATCTCGTTACCTCGTTTTAAATCTCGGAGGCCATGATCCGATCTCGAAGTTGTTCAGATGCGCCGCCGTAGATTTCGGCTGCGAATCCGAATTATATCCGAACCGCGGCCGTGGCGGTACCCGCTGCTGCTTCCCCGTCTCGACCCGACCTCGGTCGGAAGTTCGAATTAGCCGAAGCGCGGTCGAATCTGTCCGAATTAATGAGAGTTCTCAGCCATAGAACAATGCACATTTTGGACGGGACCAGACGGCGCGTCCGAATTAACCGAAATTCCGAATTAACGGGGGTCGAATTAACGAGATTTTACTGTATTTCCAGCGCAGTAAAGGAATTGGACTTCCTTCATTATCAAAGGAAGTCTAATGAGCGAAGTTCACATTAACCCTTTCGCTGCCGAAAGAAATGGAGAAAAACGTGCCAAAATTACCGAAAATTGTTTTCGCTCAATTTGTAGAACTTTATTTTTCTGAATAAAACGGTACCAGTCTTTAAATTCAATGGAGTTCCTTTATTTCACTAATTGCGTAGAAAAAGATAACTCGAAGGTGGCTTCACCACATGGCAATACAATGAAAAATGGCAATAAAATGAAAGCTGAAACACAAACGTCCCAACATGGACAAGTGTGGCCATCTAGCGTCAAGAAACACAAGTATGACGAGTATAGTCTTCATTGGTTTCCTGTGGGACCAATTTTTTGTTGATGACAAGTGTAGTCGTCGTCGGTCATTTTGTTAGCAAATCTCACGACGACTATATTAGTCAATGGTCGCGAAAGCGTTAATAGTGACCTGATCCCTAGAGTCTCATGCATTCGTGTGTTAGGTCAAAACAACCGACTTCATACAATACACTTGACACTTTACGCACTACCGTTGAAAACACCCTAAGACTGATTGGAAGTATCTTGGGTAAGAACGGAGGGCTCCGGGAATCGGAGCTACTTAAGTCTCATACAGGCTTTCGTGATTAGGAAAATCACATATGCTCTCCCCTAACTTCAGCTTAAACCAGCATACGAGGACTTCATCACATCCTTCTTTGCAGAGTTTACAAGTACTCACTAGGAATTGCATGCAACGCCCCTGACGCACGACTCCATCAGACAGGAGCCATAAATACCCTATCAAAAATCAGTGAAGTCCATTTAACAACTCAATATGCTAGGCTTGCGACCACTAGTGCAGGCCATCACATGTTAGCTTCTACCTGCATTAACTTCATCTCCATCCCCAATGCTAAGTATAACATTCCCCACCACATACACAACCAATTGCACATACCTCGGCTTCCTAAAAACATGCATCCCACTTGTCATACTCAACGTCGAATACAAAGAACAAGAGCCCTTCAGAAAAAATGACAAGGAGCCAATGACGTGCTCCATGTTGATGCGGCAGAATACCCCGTTTCCTCGTCCTATGCATTTTCTGCTGTGGATTCCAACGGCATGGTGATCATAACTGCATCCATCACTGTCAACTCTTCGGAGGAAGCAGAAGAGGCTGCCATCACATTAGGTTTATCCATCCCTGATATCACTATAATCATTAGTGACTCTATAGCTGTCATACGAAACTTCAGTGCAGGTTACATGTCACAAACTGCCCTTTCAATTCTCAATAAACATTCCCCCACGCAAGATATTGCTCTCATATGGACGTCCACACATGTGAGGCTGTGTGGCAATGAGGCTGCTCATGCCTGTACTTGAGGAATGATGGGCCGAGCGCAGGCCACTGATGCCTTAGACCACACGGCACCCTTCAGTGCGAAGAATCGTCTTTTGACCTTCCACGACATAACAAATCAACAAATCACTACCGCCTTCAGTGCACCATACTCCCCCCCCCCCCCCCCCCCCCCCCCCCCCCCACCTGGACACACCTGGGAGCTACTCGCCACCACGAAATATTATGGCGCCAGTTACAGACCCTACCCCCTCTTTCCGCCATCTTATACACCCAGTGACCCTGCAATATATCCCTCCCCCTTATGAATTTTCTGCCATAAAAGTGCCATTCCCAGTCATGCGGGGAGTGTACTAAGAACCCACCATCTAAATCTCTTAATATTAGCAGTAAGGAGCAGTGGGAGGCTGCCATGTGCAGCTCAGTTCCTGAGGTTCAGGACCAGATCTTGGATGGGCCAAGAGGATATAGCGGAGACCTACACCGGGTATAGGCTCCTCTGCTCCCTCCACCACCGCACCCTTCCCTCTTGGGATAAATAGTTTTTCTCCTCCTTTGTTCCAACGCTTCCTAGTGTAGAAGGAATGTTGAGATGGCTTGGCTAAGCCTAGAATTACCTTAGGCACAGCAAAGGAGGGGGGTTAGGGTGTACATTAAGGGTGTTCAGCTTTCCCCACCGCCACCATCGAAATTTTTACTCTCTCACACACACACAGGCACATACGACTCCCCACTCTTTTCCCCAATGTAAAATCCTGACATACTTCATATGGCTTCCTATGGGAGCCCAAGCAAAACAAATATGGTAACTTGAGGCAAGAATGCCATGGCAAGAATGTGTTGACTCGCTTTAGCCAGTTTGGCCAAATGGATGTCTCGCCTGTTGGTTATCTCAACATCGGAAGCGACACGTTGTTCATATGAAAGAAACTTATATTCAGTAGAGTGATGTGAATTTGCACGGTATGCTGTGCATCTGCAAATCACGTGGTCACTAGAAAAGAGAAAAACAGAACTGGCACCAGGGGGCTCACCATCCCGTTGATGTCCTTGAAGTAGGGGTACGTGAAGACCACTTTGGAGCGCTTTCTAGGCGCGAGTTGCCAAGGGCGCTTCTTGGAATTTGCGATGTGTTTCTGCATCGTCGCCTGCAATGGCAACGTGTGGCCCGAAAGAATGAAGATACAGTGGTAAACGATTTGATGGTCGCTTCTTTTAAAGCGTAAGAGAGTTGTCAATTCCGATAAACCGAAGACAGAAAATGTACTCTGTCTTGCCAACTCCCAGTGCAGTGCAGCAGAAACTGTACAGGTGTGAGAACAAAAATCTTTTTCGTCCTTTATGCACTTCTGCTCCTCATTCGCACGAGCATAAGTTTGAGTGAAAGGATAGGATAATGCGGGGTTCACGGTAGGATTAGTGTTGTACTATAAACATGCAGCCTTTTCTATTTACCCTCCAAAGACTCAACGAGACCGTAGTGACAACACTTTTTAAAGTCAGTTATTACTGTTGGCCAGTCTGTATGTGATTCTAAAAAAGGTATTTTGTTAATAAATTTGCAAAGGCGCTTGCTCGCGCTAGCACCTTTATTGTATATATGTGGATAGCACCACTTTCTCCAGTTCATTGAGATATAAAATATACTTTTTTTTTTCTAAGCACTTAGACACACAGACACAACAGAAGGCAGGCAACTGCAGTGTAATGCTTAACATTACATTGTAGTAGTTCCCGCACCTTCAGTTTCCTTCCTAGATTTCCACATCAGTTTGTGTCACTTGAAATTTTTTATTCAAGACATTCTTTTTTTCATTGTTAGTAATAATGCAGCTGTACGTCAGACTCAAAGTATCGATATTATCGAAAACCGGTAGACATAAAATTATTACACGTTTGACATAAGGTGCCGCCGGCCACGGTGACCAGGAACACACACGCACGTACACACACACACATGCATACATTCTCCACTGTTGTGTTTTTTTTTATTATTCGTTTCTCTGAAGTTTTTATTCCACTGTCTATAATATTAAAGTACACTTTAAGAAAAAAAAGAGTATGTGTTGCTCTTTTCGGCGAGTCCTGACTTGCCATGTACAGTAGACTCTCAGTAAACGGAAATCTGTTAAACGGAACTGCTGCTTAAACGGAACAACTGCATCTAATATAATTGGTTTCATATTTGGATTCTGCACTCCTGTTCATCTCTCAGTAAATGGAACTCCTGTTAAACGGAACACATTTCCTTGGTCCCTTCAGGTTCCGTTTAACGAGAGTCTACTGTATATGACTTTCTTTAAAGGGGCACGTCAACTCTTTTTTGGGTCACACGACTCTCTGAAGAGAGTATAATGATCTCCAAAGAAAGTTCACGTGTCTCTTGAAAGAAGAGTCATTGCAAAATGGAGTGAAAGGACTCCTTTTTTTTTCCTCTTGGAGTGTAGTGTGCATTTGCCCATTTCCCAAAGTAAGCATTTCTTTGTGCTGTGCATCATTTACTTGATTTTGTTACGTATGTACCTCCCTGCCACCTTCCAACGTAATGTTGCAAACTCTGGAATCTGTGAGGTTAAGGTATAAATAAATTTGTTAGGCAGAAAATCTCGTTTAGTAAACTCGCCGCCTGCCGTGGGGATAGCGAAGTGAATGAGATGGATATGATTTGTGGTATGTAGGAGGATTCACTTGGCAATGGCGCGTCGGCTCCATAGCAAGATGCTATATCGATAAAATCATTCATATACCAAGGGAATCGCACTTTGTGTACGGATTTGGCCAGCTTTGAGCTATAGGTGTTCTTGTGGGCTCATTTGTTACACTGTATCTGCCTTTACAGGTTTAAATTTCAAAGTAATCTCACACTTTCCTAAATGCAGAAGGCAATAATACCCTGTGCACATGCACAATCCCCATGTCATTGCTGTGTTTTAACGCTTAATTTTGTTTGTAATGATAAATTTTACGAATTGACAAAGCTGTTTGAACCCAGAACAACGGTGTTTAGGCTTGCGAATGCCGTAGGCACCAGCGCCTTGTTTCCTCTAGTAATCAAGGAACCTCTATGGTATAGATCCTTTACAACAAGAGCACCTTGGACGTTGTAGTTATATCTTACAGACTGTTGTGAACACCTGAGAGGCCTCCTCAAAAGCATGCACTGCAGAAATTGCAGCATGTGCCTTTGTGGATCTCGCGCCGGGTGCTCACTGCTCCCGACGGGGAATATCTACATGTAAACGCGTAGCACGATGCACTGCAGTTAATTTTTGTGAGACGACACAGTACATACACATACAAACGCTGATGCACGTGCAGTGTTAAGCTGAAATAACGAGCATGTGCGCAGTGCTGGTCAGCGTGGGGGTGTTCATTTTAACCCTGCGTGATGATGATGCTCTACGTAGCTGTAAACATGGCCAAAATTTGTTGCACACAGTTGATAAACCTATGCATGCCAACACTGCGGGAAGTCTTGGCAGAAATTGTATAGCCATTTTATTAAGAAGATATAAGGTGCACTGCAGCATGCATATGCGAGTCACTGTGCGGTCGCTTTCATGCGAAGACACAACTGCGAGGTGGAGATGTCCGTTTTTTTTTTACCTGCTTCTCCCGATTCTCGGCGAGCTCCTCCTCTAACATCTCGATGGCCGTATTCAGCTCAGCCTGGTATTGTTGGTTCTTTAGGAGGCAGTCTTCTAAACTCGGAGTGAATGAACATGCTTGCGTCTGCATGCCCAATGACTCCGAACATGAACCAGAGTCTGCGGGAACATCCTTGTCAGTCTCGTCTGATCTTGGGGAACCCTGCGAAATTGTTTTCGGCAAAGCTTTTGCTAGAAATGGGAAAAATTCGATTATAGGTGACATCCCTGCAATGCAAAACATGATACGGATATGGAAAGGAAAGACGACACCATAAGCGACAACTTCTGATCGCCTGATGGTATTTGGAAGACACAGCTTGTAGCGACCGAGTGTTATCAACCTTATATTTAGTGCATTTGCTGCAATTTCCATTTCTTTTGCAGTTTTAGTCGACAAGGACACCCCCTTCTCCCCCTCTTCCCCCTCTTATATTGTCATCGACAAGTCGGTTCGCTTACCATATTATTATTGAGTCGCTGAAGCATGTTAACAGTTCCTGAGCTTTTATATTTTATGAAAGAGAAATAGGTGCAATTTAAATGGCTGATGGTTGTCCTATGTTTGTGTAGTGATGAAAAATATTGTATTGTACTGACCACAGAATTCACCTCATATGGCCGAAATGTGTCAACAGGATTTGCGCGAGAGCAGATGCGTTTCCTATGCATTGAGGTCGATGCATTTTCCTGCATTTACTTTAATTCTTATTAAGCCGTAAGAATAAAACCCACTATATTATATTCGAACTCTGCTTTTGTCTCAATCACAACATGCAAAACGGACCTACTGACGTTCCAATTATTAACGAGCATTCCTCAACAATGGAATAGTAATGGAATGCCCATTAGTGATTAGAGTATAGTAGGTATGTTTTGCGTGTTCTGATCAAAATGGAAAGCAAGCGAAATCGATGATGTAATTCTTTGCACACGAACTACGGTCATTGCACAAACTACATTGTAGCGCTCAAACTAGAGTGTGCGATGGCTCTCAATGCTTTGAAATGCTGCTAACTAGCCCGAACCACCTTATTCCCTAGTGGGCATTGCTATTTTAAAGCAAATGATGAAACCTGCATCCTAGATCATAATTGCTAAAGTGGTCCTTGATGAGACATATGAAGTCATTTGATGGGTTCAGAAATCGCACGGTTCACACGAATTGATTCAGTAAAGCGTGAATAGGATGCTACAATGGTTACTTGCATCTACGGTGTTTGTACAACAGCGTTACAAAATCTAGTAAAAGCTTATGACATCATACGATTCCACCCGCCTTTATAGAATGCGTACCACTCAATAGAGAGAACGCTTAAACGTCAGATGTTAAAAATATTAGAGAAACCTAGCACTCTTTATGGTTAATGACTGTTTTGAAGATCAGCACGAGTTCACGGGTCTGATTCTTGTTTGCAGCAACTGCAATTCTGTTGTGGAAAATAATCAAACCACCAGTTTTATCTATCTCTTGGAGCACCATTGACCGTAGCTAAAAAAATCTGCAGAATGAACTAAATGAGTCTGTGCACAATTAAACAATTTATTAACAGCCAGCACTTAGTACAGTTCCTTCTTTACGTTCTGTACAATATGCTGTTAGACTCTACCTTTAACATGTATACCACTCAGCCCAAGCTCGTGCTCTACTTAATCTATGCAGTCATACAAGTAGAGGGCGTATCTCTGACACCAGTGAATCAATTGCGCACCGTGGTAGCTTAGCAGCATTGTACTGCTGAGCTTGAGGTGGCGGGTATGATTCCGAACGAGCCGACCACATTTCGATGGGGGCAAAATACTAAAGCGCTCATGTACAGTGCTCGTCAAATGAAACCTGAACAACGCCAAGCCTTCGCATGCTATAGAGCGCGCCGTCCAGTTATTACCATTCACAGGGGCGCGCATCTGCTTTGACCGCACTGCGCATACACGCGCGCGCCTGTCCATGGTGATAACTGGACGGCGCGCACTATACCATGCGAAGGCTTGCCGCTGTTCGGGTTTCATTTGACGAGCACTATACATAGATTCACGTGCACCATAAACAACCCCAGGTGGTCTCCAAACTAATCTGAGACGCCATCACTACAGTGTGCCTCAGAGTCATATTGCGGGTTTGTAACGTGAAACGCAAGAATTGAAATCCATCCCCTCCGGTACTCTGATGAACCTCATTTGGGAGGGAAAAAAAAGAGAAAAAAAAAAAAAGCACAAGCACTCCTCTTGTAATCTCATAACCACTGCATGCAAAGATTCATCTCACACAACTTTGTTGCACGCACCATTGCTGGGGCTTCGTCAATGATCCCATTGCTCTCCGGCTCATCATCGTCACATATGGGCTCCGAAATATCTTGAAAGCCACAGTGTTGTGTTGTCGCTGCAGAAAGATGAAATTGTGAGTCAACCTAAATGCTGAGCTTTCATGCATATTGAAAGCTGTATTACACTTTTAATTCTACTGCTTTTTAATCTTCTGTCCTTCAGCCGTAGCAGTATAAGAAACTGGCCAAACCGCTTTCATGAAAAATTATCGCTATAAATAGATGTGTAATTCATTGTTTATCTATATTGCCATTTACATAATTAGCTATGTTCACTATACGTAATGCGTTGCCACGAATTGCAGATGATGCCGCATGTTACTTTAGCTGTGCGACACTGGAGCCATGTCGTGAACATTCAGTTTAGAGCTTTTTGCGTGCACTTGGATGCTTTCACCGTTCTAAAGAGCAAGTTTGGAGGCGAACTTGTCATCTGCAGTCATGAAAAAAAGATTGGTAGGAAAGCACGCTCAGTGTTCGCAAGGCAGCCGCCTCCGAAGTTGCTCTATCCTTTCTCTTTTCCCATTGGTTGTTCAGTGCGTTGCACATTGAGAATTTTGCTTAGAGACTTAATATAAAGATATAGAACAAAGGAACCCGCATAAGTGCAGGGGACCCGCCAGAAGCTCACAGGTTTGATCCTGGCTGCAGCGTTTGCATGTTGATGGAGGTGAAATGCTAGAGGCCCATGTACTGTGCGATGTGAGTGCACATTAAAGAACACCAGATGGTTGAAATTTCTGGAGGTCTTCTCCATAGTATGCCTCAAAATCATTTCATGGTTTTGGGACATAAAAGTACAGATGTTATTATTTTATTATTGTTGTTGTTATCATCATTATTATTTTATTATTATTACTGAGTGTGCCCTGAGGCCAGGCTTGCGGCGCTCCGCTTGCCTATCATTTTACATGATCACTTGTGTGTCGTAGAACTCCCTGCATCCCCCTGGATGATTCTCACTTTTTGCGGATGATGGGGGTGCTTGCTTCAAGTTGTAATGTGACACTATCTCCTACCTTTTCTTTAATCCATAGGATGGAAGCAGCATTACCCACTGATCTGAAAGTGGC
Organism: Rhipicephalus sanguineus; assembly: GCF_013339695.2. Lineage (NCBI taxonomy): Eukaryota > Metazoa > Arthropoda > Arachnida > Ixodida > Ixodidae > Rhipicephalus > Rhipicephalus sanguineus. The sequence continues at coordinate 134,114,486 of NC_051176.1, read as the reverse complement.
TGTCGGTGAGTACAATAAAGCAAATATATTCTCGGCAAGCTCAGTCTCATTTCATTTCTTAACTACGAGACCTCCTTCTGTATACACATATATTGCAAATGCAGAAGTTCACTTAATCAAGAGTGATAAAGTGAACTAAGATGAATTACGCTCTGTCACTATTATTGCCATATCACATTTGCAGATCATGCTCAAACGATTCGATTGGCGTTTGAAAGTTTGGCTATGCGCCCTGGTGGCTTAGTGGCTAAGGTGTGGCACTACTAAGCACAAGGGTGTGGGTTCAATTGCCTGTCACAGCGACCGCATTGTGATGGAAGCACAATGCAAAAAGAAAGATTGTTGATTCCCCTTTCATAGTAATCGTTTATATCATGAAAAGTGACACTCACGTACTTAAGATCAGGTGTGTGTTAACACGTTTGCTGCAGAATGCTTTCTTGAGGTCTCGTTTTAGATGCGGAGTGACCCACCCGTAGGCCACTCGGCACATCTTCCAGGTGCGCCGTGACCCATCGGTGGGTCACGGGCCTGTGCCTGTTTCATTAGCTCCAAAGAGACGGCGCTGCTACCTTTGCGGCCGGCGTTTGGAGCATTTATTTGAAAGACACAGAGCTATTTTTTGCCTTTTTTGCATAAAGCTATGCTGAGATTTAAAGTGTCTGGCATCGGAAAACACAAACACACGTTTGGTTCCTCTGTGCTGTGTTTTCCATTGCGTCCGTAAAAGGCATGATGATCCATGAGTCGTGCTAAAATGTTTGGGAGCAGCAGGAGGAACGCATGTATACTTATTCGAGTGAAATGTGCTTCAAAAACCACGGCGAATTGGTGGCAAGCAATACAATGGACAAATAGGCTGCCACTGCGCTCCTTAATAACAACACTGCCGTCCGATTTCGAATGCATTAAAATTATGTGCACTGGTTTCATTCTCAAACCTCCTTAGGTCGTAGCACATGACGGCTAGTTCTTGAGCGTGGGTCATTGGTGGGCGACACCTCACGCAGCATGAAAACGTTTTCATTGAGTGCGTCGTGGGTCACCGGTGGGTCATACCATCGAACACCAAAAAAAGTATTCTTCTGGCTATTTATAACCTCTTGTAACACGAATCGTACCTCTGTGTTCTAGGGGGATGAAGTTATCGCATCCTCAAGTAGATGCATACTTCTAACTTCGCAGCCACATAGGAGAAGCACAGGCCGTGACCCACGCAGTGACCCACGACGCAGAGAACGTGTTAAAGGGACACTAAAGGCAAATATTAAGTCGACGTTGATTGTTGAAATAGCATTCCAGAAACCTCGTAGTGCTTGTTTCATGCCAAATAAATGCCTATTTTGAAAGAAAATCATGTTTTAGTGCTCCGCACGGCATTAGTGCACTTCAAATCACCTGCCTGAATGGGCCTTCTGGCGTAGCAGTTGCCGTGCCCAACGTTGCCCACATTTACTGCCCGGCCGCCAACGCTTCGGTTTCTTGCGCCACAGTGTTCATCAACCTTGCCAAGATGCAGCCATGGGCCACTCCGAAACTGTATAGTTAACTGTAACGAAGCTTAGCTTGGCCAGCAGCAGCAGTAGAGTATGAACAGTGCGAAAATAGCCAGAGCCAAGCACACGCAACAGTACGCGACACTGAAACTACCACTGAAATGCGCAGCTAGGCAAAAACAGAACTTTTGAACCACTCGCACTGTTTGTTCCCCTTGGTAATGCCAAGAGGTTCTATTCTCCATGAATCAAACAGAAATGAACAAGCAGCATTTTATTACGCCTTGTGATGCACGGAAGCTTGTTTTTTTATTGCAACTAGTTTGATCACTAGTGGTTAATTGTACTCAGGACTCTTGATATCATCGAGGTCATTTCCAAAATGTCCACTCGTGGCGCACATCGTGTCCTACATTTACCTTAATTTCTCGATTATTAGAGCGCTACTGTTGATACTATTGACGTTTTAGACATCACAGATTTGCCTTTCACATTGACAGAAATTGTTATTTGCTTTTAGTGTCCCTTTAAGAAACCGCACGCTGTCAAAATTATTGCACAGCTCCCCGCCATGGCATGCCTCATGTTGTGGTTATAGCGCATAAAAGCCCATAATATATTTAACTTATTTTTATATTTCTGGTTGTTTCACATATGAGTTAAAGAAGTATAGGCTGCAGTGCTGCTGGGAAATTCATATAATTGAGCAGCTTTAATAAATTACTGGCAGAATTCATAAAAAGAGAGAAAGTTGTTACACTAAAATTATACACTCTTAAGAATACAGACACTGGCACATCGTCACGTCAGGCATATCATTACAGTGAAGGTGACCGGACATTGATGAACAGCACTTATGGGCGAAAATATTGTGCAATTTCGGCTGCTGCAAGTTTAACGAAATTGTGCATATTTGCGCAATTCATGCAACACTGCTGTCACTGCGTCGCTATTGCCGGACAGCGACATACATTTCAGTGAATGCAATGCCAAAATGAGCATAGAGCTGCATATATATAGTACAAGCAACACCGCAACTTGCGAGGCATTTTAAACAGACACCACAAAACAGTTTATTTGTGCACGCTTTCAGCATTTTAGCAAAGAAATTACTGAAATTGAACAAACTTCAACACTTACGTCGAGGAACTGGATGTCTCCATGGGTTAAAGGCATCCAACTTGTTATAAAAATGATGAGCACCCTGTACAGCAGCTTTTCCTGCGACATATTCACAATGTGTAAGTTTAAGGTTGTGTGTGTGCGTGCGTGCATGAATGTGTGCATGTAAACACGCTTAACTATTTCATTGTGTTTATAAGCTGTTCACGCTTGTGACAGGTCATGCGTACACTACATTACGCACATGCATTTTTTGCAACATTGAAAATGTGGCTGTTGAGCTCTGGGCATGCGAGTTTACTTCCTCAAAATGAGCGTGAAATGCTTTATTTAAATTTTTAATAACACTATTGCTCTCTCGTTTAGTCCTTCTCGCTACGTATATATAAAACTTACGTGAAACTTGCGTATACACACCCACATCCACCATTCCTCTCGTGTGCGCTCATTGTCCGAATTCTTGCATAAGCCTTTAAAGGGGCCCTGCAACACTTTTCCGAGTAACCATCGAATGGCTTTATTAAAGGAGCTTATTGCCTCACGAATTGACCACCGCAAGAATTTTTAGAATCCATCAAGTACGAGCGGAGTTAAGAGATTTGTTGCACGCTGTAATTGCTTTCTCTCTTCTCTCGTCCCGATGAGCATGCTGGAAGCTAAGCAGGGAGGGATGGCACGGGGAAAAGAAGCTATGTCACGCGCGTGCCATCACCTTCAGCACTTTTTCTTTCTTCTTCGAACGCATGGCTTACTTTCAGTGTGATCACGAGCGTGGTGGCCTTTTGCGGCAGCCGTGGTAACTATGCAGCTCACGATGCTCGAATCAGCCAATGGTTGTGAAATTGGGTATATGGTGCGGCCATTTGGGTATATAGCATCATTTGTCGAGAGAAGAGGGAACGATTTCTTGCTGACTTTGTGAATTAATTGTAAATTCCAGGCCGTTAGTTGTGCTATAATGTTTGGCTCGCGTGTTCTCAGGTGCCTCGACTACCAATCGGCACCGTTTTCTGACCATGTTGAAAAAGTGTTGCAGGGCCCCTTTAAGCTTATTCGGGGCAGAGAGGAGCACAAGGATACCGTGCCTTTCGGTAGTGCGCTTTCAGGGCGCTGATAAATCATAAAGTATTCAACCTTTATCAAAGCTCTAAAGAGGAAGCAGCAAAGCGCTGTCTTATATAATGGGTCGTTTGACATTTCTACAAGGGCACAAATCAGCTTGAGAGGGGTGTGATATTCAAAGACAAAATACTAACTGTTCCTTAATTTGAAGACGTCCAAAATGTATTCGGAACCTTCGCAAGTGGTAAAAAAAATCTGTACATTGTTTAGGTACAATGGACAACAACTCTACTGCTTCTTCACATTCTTCTTTTAAGTCAGTACGTATAGTATATTGAAAGGCATGTCTAAATAAAGGTTAGCAAAACAAATAAAAAGCTTGGAGAAAAGCTGTAACACTCATCCGACGACAAGATCACGCAATATTGCCATTCCATTGTGGTCATTGTTTTTTCTTGGCCATCGAGCTAAAGATCATTACCATCATTACCATCATCAACATTGTCGGCGTTGTCTTTATGGCACATGCAGGGTGAAAACCTCTACCAATGATCTCCAACTTAGCCTTTCCTGTGCGAGCTGATCATTTTATGCCTGCAAATTTCGTAATTGCATCACCTAGTCTAAGCCTCTGCTATCCTCAGCTGTGTTTCTCATCCTTTGGCATCCATCGCGTCACTCTAACTGTCCATCAGATATCTGTGCTGTGCATTACGGGACCTGCACAGGTTCATTTTTCTTTCTCTGACTGCCAACTATAGCATATCGGCTACTCCAGTTTGTTCTTTGACCCACTACCGTCTTCGTGTCTCATTACACCTGTCATTTTCTGTTCCATTGCATGCTACGTGGTTCTTGCCCCGCCACGGTGGTCTAGCTATAGTGGTTATGGCGCTCGACTGCTGACCCGAAGGTCGCGGAATCGAATCCCGGCCGCCGCGGCTGCATTTTCGATGGAGGCAAAAATGTTTGAGGCCCATGTACTTAGATTTAGGTGCACATTAAAGAACCCCAGGTGGTCAAAATTTCCGCAGCCCTCCACTACGGCGTCCCTCATAATCATATCGTGGTTTTGGGACGTTAAACCCCAAATATTATTATTGTTATTATTATGCTACGGGGTTCTTAACATTTTTTTTGGTTCCTTCGTTATCCTCCGTGTTTGTACCCCATATGTTAGTACTGGTACATAGAATGCAGTGATTGTGCACTTTTGGTCATGATTAATCGACATAGGTGTATGTAATCTTGTGCAAATGTTGCATTTCGGTTGCCAATAGTGAACTCTCGTTCGCTCGTCTGGTTACTGAGAATTGTCTTTTGCATATATATTGTCAACCCCAGTTTAACACTTTCTCAGTTTACATCTTTAATTCTATTTTACAGTTCAGTTCGTCTCCATCATTGCTGAAGAGCTTAATGCCATCTTCAAACCGCAAGTTGCCGAGATATCTCCCTTAATCTTTATTCCTATTTTTTCCCAATCTAGTCGTTTAAATAATTCTTAATTGTTATCTTGTTAACATGCAGCGAACAACATTGGAAAGATTGCTTTCTTTCATGTGGGGGGGGGGGGGTAGAAGTAAGGGAGTTGTGGAGTCTCTGCAGATGTTGGCTGAGGTATTCACATATGTTTAAAGTGCTCCATGGCAACCCAATGCCTCCAAAACTACTGGTATCGCTACTAATTCAATTGCCTTTTCATTGCCTGCGAGAGTCATACAAAGAGATTCGTATACTCAGCAGACTGCGCAAGCCTTATTGATCACACGACTGTCATCCATCATAGAGTACACATTTCCTAAAGCCAGCATGCCTTCTGGGTTGATTGAAGGCAAGTGTTTCCCTCACCCTGTTCGGAATTAGCTTCTTTAATACTTTGTACAGCACTGAAAGTAAGCTGACGGGTCTAGCATAATTTCTGAGGTCTTTTACGTCTCCCTTATTGTGTATTAATATAACACTGGCATTGTTCCAACTCACTGATACAATCGAAATCGTAAAGGGGCCTTTCAACACACTTCTAAGTACTCATCGAATGGCTTCATTAACGGAGTTTATTGCCTCATGAATCAACTGCCGCAAAAATTTTTAGAATCTGTCAAGTACGAGCAGAGTTGCAGGGATTCATTGCACACTTTAAAGGGGCCCTGCAACACTTTTCTGAGTCATAATGGAATAGTCTCATTATAAGCGCATGACACTTCATGAATCACATGCCGCAAGAATGTTTAGAATCCATCAAGTACGAGCGGAATTACAGGGATTTGTTGCACGCTCCAAGCGCTTTCTTTCTCCTGTCGTGCCAGTGAGCGTACTGAAAGCTACACAAGGAGGTGCACGACAAGGGGGCAAGATGTGGCCCTCCGTCAGCACGTGTCGTGACCTTGAGCACTTTCTTTTCTTTTCTTTCTTCGAACGTTGGTTGACTTTCAGTGTGATTGCGAGCGAGTGCGTGGGCACGTAGCGGCATCCCGCGACGACCACGGTAACTATTCTGCTCAAAATGCTCAAACCATTCAATGGCAGTGACTTTGGGTATATGGCACAGTTATTTCCTGGGTATATGGCATCATTTGTAGAGAGAAGAGGGAGCGATTTTTAGCTGACTTTGAGAATTAATTGTAAATTTCAGACCACGTGCTGCGCTGTAATGTTTGGCTTGCGTGTTCTTGGGAGCCTCGACTACCGATCGGCAGTGTTTTCTGACCATGCTCAGAAAGTGTTGCAGGGCCCCTTTGAGCGCTTTCTCTCTCCTTTCGTACCAGTGAGCGCGCTGAAAGCTACGCAAGGGGGAGGGGGAGATAACAAGGGGACAAGAAGCTACATCCATTCGTCAACACGCATGATGACCTTGTGCCCTTTCTTTTCATTTTATAAGACAGGGCGTGCAAACACGGACACAAGAAAGAAGCCAAGACACCATATATGTGGTGTCTTGACCTTCTTCATACCTTCTTTCACCTTCTTCATACCTTCTTTCTTGTGTCCGTGTTTGCACGCCCTTCCTTTTAGAATGGGTATACTTACCAACTAATTCAGCTCTCTGTTTTCCTACTCTTTCTTTTCTTTTTTTTCTTTGAGCACGCGACTTACTTTCAGTGTGATCGCGCATGCGTGCACGGGCATGTGGCAGCATCCCGCGGCGGCCGTGGTAACTATGCAGCAGACGATGCTCAAATCAGCCAATGACCAAGGACTTTGGGTTTATGGCTCATTCATTTGGGCTTATGGCATCATTTGTCAAGAGGGAGCGATTTCTAGCCGACTTTGAGGATTAATTGCAAATTCCAGGCCACATGCTGCGCTATATTGTTTGGCTTTGGGTGCTCTCAGGAGCCTCGACTACCAATCAAAAGCATTTTCTGACCGTGCTGAAAAAGTGTTGCAGGACCCTTTAAGATATTGTGCGTAGAGTGTTGCGAGCTTCTTAAGTATGAAATCCCTTTTATTTTTGATCAAATCGACGGTTATCTCCGGCTGCTTTTTCGCTGGACGTGCCTTCACATATAGAACTTCAGTGTCCTTTTGCACTTTCATTTCATCTGCAAACTGTACATCTCAGATAAGAATTTTCGGCCACCTTCACTTTGTCATTGAAATTTCTTTGAATTTTCCCCTGCTTAATTTAGTGCATGCGTTTTGGTCCTTCCTATAAAGAGCTTCCTTTTAGCTGCAATGATGCTGCCACTTTTTTTTCTTTCTTTTTCTTTTTTTTCCCTGCTGCCTCTGTCTCTTTGACATCATATACCTTTGCTGTTTTAAATCATAGCCCTTGGGAATGATGTGCTTGCAGTATATATAGCTGAACCTTTGTGAACATTGTCGTAATTTTACTCCCAAGATATGCAACGTTAATCAGGTAATCTGCGGTGCTCTTTCTTTCTCTCTAAAGCGTGCATTTAAATTCATACCTTGTAGACGTCCAGTGGGAGTCCAAGGAGGAAACAAAGGCTCTTCCGTGCACGGACCCCTTTCAGAAGGCTCGCCTGCATGCATCAATTACAGTTCCATTTTTATGCGACAGTACTGAGCATGCATGTAATAATTCTCTTCTAACTCTCCTTAGTTTTGGTATTTTTGAGTGGATGAATGAGTCTTTGCTGCTCGTATGCTGTCGATATGATTGACCAGTCATGAGCAGTAAATGGTAAAAGAGAAATATCATCGAGATGAATTAATTAATATACTTTAAGTTTGCTTCATGCTTCCCCTTATTTTCTTAAGCGCTTTTGCATGTGTACATTTGTTACAACATGCCAAGCCTAGTCCAAGTAGAGTTCATACCTTGTCCAATTAGAATAAGGGTCGGAGGGTGCAAGTAGGCCTGCTTTGATCAGTGTGCTCTGTGCAGATAAAATGCACTTGCAGTTGTAGGTGATAGCGTGCAGTCAGTATTAAAAACAAAGCGTGCATGCTAAGCCCACTTGATTATTCTCCATAATTTTCTCAACTGCTTTTGCATGTGCACAATTGTTATGTGACATGCAGTTCAGTCCATACCTTGATCAGGAGTAAGGGTCGGAGGGGGCAAAGTAGGTCTGCTTTGGTCAGTTAGCCCTGTGTAGATAAAATACATGTGTAGTTATAGATGATAGCATGCAATCAGTATTCAGCACACGCTAAGCCCGCTTCATTATTCCTCACAATTGTCTCAAGCGCTTTTGCATGTGCACAATTGTTACAACATCAGTTCATACCTTGACCAACTAGTGCAAGGGTCGGAAGGGGCAAAGTAGGTCTGCTTTGATCACTGTGCCCTGCACAGATAAAATACACGTGTAGGTGATAGCGTGCTATCAATATTAAAAACAAAGTGCACGAACACACACACACATGCATGTGCACACGCTCTCTAATTGTTTTTCTTTTTATTCGGTGCACACGTGTATCTGATTCATATAACTTTGCTGTTTATCTAACTAAATGAACAAGTGGCAGTAGTAGCATGTCGTATTGTCTACTCTGTCCCGTGTGTTTTTGCGGTTACCTTTTCTAATAACAAAATATGACAGTAGCCTATCACTGGGAAGAGCTTGATGTCTGCCAGATCCAGGGCTGATGGCAATTGCGATCTCATCACAGCTCGTAATTAAGGTTATCAAGCGCTTATAGTTGTGAAAAAAAAAAGAACTTTTGCACAATATCTATCTTTAATGGAAACGCCTTTGGTTGTTGCAACACTGTTGCCAGCAAAGAGGCAACATGCAAAACAGACGCGCCATTTCGCAGATGATCGCTACGATGTTCGTCAGTGAGTCGAAATCGTGCCAGTAATTTAGTACTGGCGCTGCATTTCATTACAGGCACACCTTCGAAGGGGCTTTACTATTTATTTTGAGGGAGACGCAAACTGACTGTGGCATTTATGCTGCAGTCAAATGAGATATAGGTGAGCACGACAGCTGAGAGGTCACCGCCTTTAAAGGGGCCCTGCAGCACTTTTTGAGCATGGTCAGAAAACGCTGCCAATTGGTAGTCGAGGCTCCCGAGAACACGCGAGCCAAACATTATAGCGCAACACGTGGCTTGGAATTTACAATTAATTCTCAAAGGCAGCTAAAAATCGCTACCTCTTCTCTCTACAACTGATGTGATATACCCAAATTGCTATGCCATATACCCAAAGTCACGTCCATTCTGATTTGAGCATTGTGAGTGGAATAGTCACCGTGGTCACCGCGGAATGCCGCCACATTCCCGCGTGTGCACTCGCGATCACACTGAAAGTCAGCCGCGTGTTCGAAGAAAAAAAAAAGGAAAGAAAGTGCTCAAGGTCACGACGCATGCTGACGAAGGGCCGCATCTTCTTGCCCACTTGTTATTCCCCTCCCTGTGTAGCTTTCAGTGCGCTCACTGGTACGAGAGGAGAGAGAAAGCGCTTGAAGCGTGCAACAAATTCCTGTAACTACACTCGTACTTGACGGAGTCTAAACATTTTTGTGGCATGTGATTTGTGAAGCGCCATGCGCTAATAGTGAGACTTCTCCATTACAACTCAGAAAAGTGTTGCACGGCCCCTTTAACCTTAGGAATGATGCGGTGTATGTCGAAAAACCTTCAATTTCCAAGGCTGAGTAAAGAAAGATTTTCTTTTAAGTTGCACTGGAATGATGGCTCTCAGATTAGCTTACATTCTAGTACTAGCCACGCGATGCTTTGTCAAGTGTATGCATTGAAAGTTATGTCGGGAAACGACAGTGTAGCGCACATACTTAATCGGCTACGCATGTGTACTGCTTTTGTTGTAAGCGGCAGACAGAACTTCATAGCAAGATTTCGAAATGAGTAGTTTGAAACACTTGCTTGTGATGGGGATTACGAGTGCTGGTAATGCACTATACCTTCAGAATGATACATTAAAAAGCAAGCCTCATAGTTAGCCCCTACAGAATTTCCTACAAAAATTACCAGAGAAAACTCTGACACTGCGGTGGTTCAGCTGCCATGGGAATGATGGCTAGTATACATGGATATTTGTCTAGCCTTCGTGCATTTGACTTCACATGCTCTTGTGGTTTTGGCTAGGCCTATTTTCTGGTTGCAGCTGCCGCAATGACGCGAGTGCAGTTAACTTTTTATTGGGATAGCAATTATATGGACAGTCTCGGCTGGAAAATGTCCGTCCCCATTGCCGTCATTCACCGTATATGTATAAGTATGTATATATATAGAAAAGCCATAAAGAAAAATAATTCAGAAATTCTTTCCGACGCGCGGGATCGAACGGGCGACCTCTCGATTTGCAGCCCGCCGCATTAGACGATAGGCCACAACAGCACCGTCTTTCAGCCTGCTAACGGCGCACTATTTATTTACTTTCGAGACAAAGGAAGCGACTACTGAACACTGCTACGACATCGGGCTCAGTGCGAGCCCTGCTATTTGTAAGGCTGACATGTAATTTGTCTCGATAGTGTGCATAAATTTAGTCTACAGGAATTATGTATCCAGTACAAACTACTTCTATTTCTATTTGTGTACATCATGATACGTGAAAGTAGCTTGGGGAGGGGGCTGGCTGAGGAAACAGGTGTCCCGCTGCTTGAACACTGCTTAATGGCTCCTACTTTACAGGCCCCAGGGTGGGAATGACAGATTATAGATTGTGATATATGTCTTGATACATCTTTTGATTATAGATTGTGATACATCGGAAGGATGACCACCGCCGTAGCTCAGTGGTAGAGCATCGGATGCGTTATTCGAAGGTTGCAGGTTCGGTCCCTGCCGGCGGCAAGTTATCTTTTCGTCTACTTTACTTTCTTCACATTCATAATTACTACAAATAACATCCCCTGTACTTTCATTGGCTTTCGTGTCTGTTAGTTCTAACTAATGTTGTGTCTGGCAAAGAAAAACGAGCCCTTAAAATTCCCCTTCTTTCGTTTATCTTTTGTAGATGTCACAAAGCACCCCCCCCCCCCTTTCTACACATCCATATGTGCTTCTGTGAAGCGCAGCACAAATACCCTTGTGCAGAAATTTTGACAGATGCGTCAAAGTCTCATGCGGGCGTGTCCTACACAGTCATCAGACAATCCTATTTGCACTCTAGTACTCTGCACCCTAACACAAGCATATTCACAGCAGAGGCCTACACAATACTGGTGGCCGTAAAACACATTAAAGAAATGAAAAATAAGAAATGCAGTGATATATGCCGATGACAAAATGACAAAAGTCCTGTCATTGTCTCGCTGTACTCGCTCCTGTGCACCATATACTCGGTAAACAGCATGTTGTAATATACAGGGTGCTAGGGCATCATGATATCGAGGGCAATGCACTGTCTGACGAGCTTGCCACATCGGCCCATGCAAATGCTGGCGCATCATCTGTAGCTGTCCCTGTAATGGACCTAAAGCCCCTCTTAAAGGAAAATGCTCAGGGCTTACTGGCACCGATTACAGGACCGACAAGTACAAAATAAGTTACATGTGATCAAGCCACATCTCGGTAACTGGCCACCCACATCAAGCATACGTCGTACAGATGTAACACTCTGTCGACGTTGAATAGGACACACACACAGTACACATGCACACCTCTTGTCTGGCGGTGACGCACCCAGCTCTGATAAATGTGGTGAGCCACTTACGGTCCTTCACATCCTGTTGTAATGTTCAGTGCTCATTCTCTATTACCCTACCAGCAGCAGGTTCCACTAGTACATCCCTCAATGTTCTAAGGTAGTAAACTGCTTTTTAAACACGTATCGCTGTTTGCATTTTTAAGAGATGTCAATACTTTTCATCGATGCCTTGATTCCGCAGTGCCTGCATGACTGCTGATGTCTCCACCGAATCAAATGCCTTCTCGTAATCTATGAAGGCTATGTATAGGGGTTGGTTGTATTCCGCGCATTTCTCTATCACCTGATTGATAGTATGAATATAAACATAATGGAAGAAATCTACATCTATATAAACATAATGGAAGAAATCTACAGCGGATCCACAGCCACTATAGTCCTCCATAAAGAAAGCGACAGAATCCCAATAAAGAAGGGCATACGGCAGGGAGACACGATCTCTCCAATGTTATTCACCGCATGTTTACAGGAAGTTTTCAGGGCCCTAGATTGGGAAGAGTTAGGGATAAGAGTTAATGGAGAGTATCTCAGTAACCTACGATTCGCTGATGACATTGCATTGATGAGTAACGCGGGAGACGAATTACAGCTCATGGTTACTGAACTGGATAGGGAAAGTAGAAGAGTAGGTCTGAAAATTAATATGCATAAAACTAAAGTAATGTGGAACAATCTTGGCAGAGAACAGCGCTTTGCGATAGGTGGCGAGACACTGGAAGTTGTAAAGGAGTACGTCTACTTAGGACAGGTAGTAACCGTGGAGCCGAACCATGAGAGTGAAATAACTAGAAGAATAAGGATGGGTTGGGGCTCATTCGGCAAGCATTATCAAATCATGAATGGTAATCTACCACTATCCCTCAAGAGGAAGGTATATAACAGCTGCATCTTACCGGTACTTACCTACGGAGCAGAAACCTAGAGACTTACAAAGAGGGTTCAACTTAAATTGAGGACGACGCAGCGAGCGATGGAAAGGAAAATGATAGGTGTAACCTTAAGAGACAGGAAGAGAGCAGAGTGGGTCAGGGAACAAACGGGGGTTAAGGACATCATAGTTGAAATCAAGAAGAAGAAATGGATATGGGCCGGGCACGTAGCACGTCGGCAGGATAACTGGTGGTCATTAAGGGTAACTGACTGGATTCCAAGAGATGGCAAACGCGTGAGGGGGAGACAGAAAATTAGGTGGGTAGATGAGATTAAGAAGTTTGCCGGTATAATGTGGCAGCAGAAAGCACAGGACCGGGTTGATTGGCGGAACATGGGAGAGGCCTTTGCCCTGCAGTGGGCGTAGACAGGCTGATGATGATGATACTTTTCATGTTCTGTTCCCAGCCCATTTGTAGTACAGCCTTTGAACAGAGGCTGATACTGCGGTTTTTGTATTAGAAAGGATTTGCCTCCCTGCTTTTGGGATCAAAAGCTCTGAGGAAACATTTGTGCTATACTTTCACATTCTGACATTTTATAGCATTGTCACATCTATTTCATTCAAAACTCATAGACCACTTCACATGTCACTGTCATTACTTTATACTATATATATCTTTTGCGCTTCTATATTGCGCATGTTTTTAGGCCACTTTACAGCCACATTACATCCTGTCATAATAAATCATTGGTCACCGTTAACACTCCATTATTTGTCATGGCGCTCTTTGGCCAAACCTGGCCCTTGCGCCATTCAAACCCAGATATCACCAAATGGGGGAGGGGTTCTGTTCTTTCTTTTTCGTCATTGCATCAAATGTGACTTAAACTATACGAAACCACTTCACGCTTGATATTCATCCCGTATAACAACAAGGCTGCCCAGGCAGCAAAATATAATTCGTAGAGCACTCCGCTGTTCATTCCTTGGTCTTCGACGGTGGAATCAGAGGTGTCGCCATCGCAACTAGAATTTTTGCCATCCACCTCAGGTAATGCTGCACATATAATATCACGCTTGTAATTTTGAGGTTAGAGATCGGATAAAGAGCTATGTTTCTTTTTCACTCTGAATAAACACATGAACACTGACCCTCAAGAACCAGCACACAGGATGCTTGCCCGTTAACATCTCTACATTGGTATAACACAACCATTCTATAACATATATGTGTTCCTTCCTCTACATCACTGCTAAAGGGGGGAGTGTTTTTTAGTCCATACCTTTGTTAGGCGCACTGGGTAGGCAGGCATTGCCACTGTGAGTAGAGTTATTGCCACCAAACGTAGGAAGCACTGCGTACATAAAATCACACATGTAATTTCGAGCTGACAGCTTGAATAAAGGGATATGTTTATTTTTAATATGATTAAGCATATTAACATCGAACTTCAACCATGACAGCACAACATACTTGCCCTTAAACAACTCAAGATTAGGATCATGCAATGTACCATTGTACTTATTGAGTGTGTTCATTCGCGTGCATTACTGCTAAAGGATGAAATGATGTTCTTTTCTTACCTTCGTCATAGAGGGCACACAGGCTACGAATCCAGCTGAAATCAGAATTCTGGCCATCCTCTGCAGGTCGCACTGTGCACATAAATCACGCATGTACGGTGACTGTGGGCATAATGAGCTATGTTTATTTTAAATGTGATTCACTGCTAACCACAATCGGCAAACATGAATGGAATGGACGGAAGCGTATCATTACGTTTCATCAACATCTTGTTCTTACTATTTATTCTTTGGAGTAGTGTTTCTCTGTGTGGATCAGGGTTAAATTACGAAATAATTCTCTGTTCATACCTTGATGTGTTGCAGTGGATGGACACGCATCGCCATCGAAACTTGAATTGCCTCCGTCTACCTCAGGCACCACTGCACACATAAAATAAAGTATGCGAATTAAAGGGGCAGCTTGCATGAACTCTTTCTCATTCTGATTAAACATGTGAAAACTGAACCTCGACAACCACAGCACAGCATGATCACCGAATAACAACCCTACATTTGTTAATACATGCACCATTGTGGTTTTTTTTTGTGCATCACGAAAAAGGGTTCGATGTATTTCTATTCATACCTTGGTCCGCCGCAGTGGCAACACAGGCTGCACCACCTGAAGCAGAATGATCGATGCCGAACGCAGGTAATAACACTGCGTGGATAAAGTCACATATGTAATTTCCAGTTGACAGCTTGCATAAAGGGCTAGGCTTGTTTCTCATTCTAATAAAACCTAGGCATAGCACATCATGCTTGTCCAATAACAACTCTAGATTGGGTAAAAGATGCACTAGTTCCTTTGTGTGCATCACGGATAATTGTTAAAAGTGTTCCTGTTCATACCTTGGTCGGTAGCAGTGTAGAGGCCGGCTTCAGCAAATTCAGATGAGTCTGCGCACATCAAAATTACATAAGAGTGTAATTTGGATGTGACTGCTTGCATTAAGACCATGTATCTTTTTTATTATGATTACAAATATGAACAATGAACCTCACCAACCACAGCGCATCATACTTGCTTAGAATGATGCAACCATTATTTTTCATCAGTGTCTTTGCATGCATAACTGCTAAATGGTCAACTGACATTCTGTGCTTACCTTCATTGACCAGGTCAGAAAGGCAAGGAACCTGATCGGACTCAAGATACTCGTCGCCCACTGCAGGTTGCACTGCACATATAAATCAGGCATATGATTTCCAAGTGTAGCTTGCATAATGAGCTGTTTCTTTTATATGAGAGATATTTCATGGTGAACCAAAAGCACTTTGCCGCATCTATGTATGTATGTATGTATGTATGTATGTATGTACATACATACGTACGTATGCATGCATGCCATCAGTGTCTTGGTGACCTCGTGGTAGTTTCGCCAACTTGGTGTGTACCCATTCGCTTGCACATCGCCCACATTCATGGAGTGAAATGTCACTAACTTTTGTCAGTGAGTAGGGTGCCACAATTAAATCTCGACCTACTAGAGGCGAGCAGTTTGGCTGTAGTACGGTAGGCTTCACATACCAGGCTTCGTACGAGCCCGTTTACTATTATTATTCTTCTGTATATGTCGGCTTGATCATAGTTTTACATAATAGCTTTTATGAGTCTTACTGTACATCCACAAGTGGTTGGTTTCTTTCCAGTTTTAGCATGTAAAATGGTATGTTTGATGCTGACCAAACAATGTGACTTAAATAGATCTAGGTTTACTTCCTATCAAAAATTATTCGCGTTAGATTATGTTCAGACACCTGTTTCATGCAGACCCAGGCCTACCAGTACCCAGAGGCTTGCGCAGGGTTCCCCATCGGGGGGCAGAGGTTCATCGCAGCACCCCCCCCAGCCTACTAAGTCAATGTATGGGGCAGATTTTGTGCCCCCTCTTAGGTGATTAGGGGGGGGCGGCCGCCCCCCCTGTGCGCACGCCTATGCCAGTACCCATGTAAGCAACGGCAAGGTTCTGCCTGGTGTTGCAGAAGTCTGTGCGTCGCCAGCAGGCCCGTAGCCAGGGTGGGGGGTCTAGGGGCCCGGTCCCCCCCCTGATATTTTGGTGAAGTAGGGGTTTTTACCAAAAATAAATAATGAAAATAGGCGTTTTTCTCAAATAGTCAAGGTTTTCAGCAAGTGCCCCCCCCTCCCCCCGACAAAAATTCCTGGCTACGGGCCTGGTCGCCAGACTCGGGGGCCGGTTGGTTTTAGAAAATAATCACGTTGGTGTCAGCAGCCCGTCGCTGTCAACCCAAGCTCCGGCAGTAGTGATGCTGGCAAAATCGTGAGAACCGCGAAGCGGCACGGCGTAGGTTATTGCCCCCCCCCCCACCTACCCACTGTGAGCGGAGTAACAGGACGGAAAGGGTAGAAAAACGTTTAATTTGAGGAGGCTAGGCAGAAGACAAAGGACGGTCACATTGTATGAAGCCGAATACCGCGGCTCTCCGCTCTCTCTCGGCGGGAAAACGTTCGTTGGCTCCCAGGGTTGCCTGACCTCGTTTCAGGATACGGCTATATTTGGAGCTGGAGCTCACATCCCATCCCACCTAGAAGTCCAAGTCCACTTGGAAAAAGAAACACTAATCTTGCATTACAGGTCATAGTCCTGTAGATGTCGGGGTTGTGTTCGATGACGCAGGGGTCGTCGACTTGGAGGTTGGGCCGAGGCTTCATCTACGCGTGATGGTAAGGTAGGTGCATCTACAAGTTCAGCGGAGTTGTGAACAGGGACGTGGTCCTCGGGCGGGGACACGGCGAAGTCTGGAGTAGGGGATGCATCTCCCGCTGTCGGCTGGGCCAGGATTGGGTCGACGTATGGTGGACGGTATCTCTTCATCTGGCTTACATGAGCAACTCGAGTGTCTGGTCTAGACATTGCGGAGTTTGTCACCTGTTGAATGTCGTATGTGACTGGAGTTCGCTTGCGTGTGACTCGGTATAAGCCTTTGAACTTGGGAGCAAGCTTTTCAGATCCCTGTAGGATAGGCTCTTGTCGTCGCAATCATACAAAGTCACCAATGTCAAACGATGCATCGTGGTGGGTCCTGTCATATATCGTTTTCCGAGTTTCTTGCGCTTGTTCCGAATTACTGACGGCTTCGCTTCACCGGTCTGGCAGTGTCAAGAGTCTTTCACTGAGGTCAGAGGCTTGATGCGGGCGAACTTTTTGATGTGGCAGTTTTGGTATGAACCCAAACAAAAGTTCGAAGGGCGAAAAGCCAGTGCTTCGATGGCGGGTTGTATTGACAGCAAAAGCGGCTTCTTCCAGTTTAGTGACCCAAAGTGACTGATCACCATTGCACAATTTCCGAAGGACCGTCACAAGTGTTCCATTGGCCCGCTCAACAAGTCCATTGCTAGCGGCACGGTATGCTACTGAAAAATGCATGTTCACACCATGCATGCGCATGAAATTCTTGAAGTGGTGAGACTCAAATGACTTGGCATGATCGGAGAGGCAGTCGTCTTGGGCTCCAAATCTGTAGAAAAGCGAATGCAAGTGCTTTAGCACATCTTTGGTTGAGGTTGTGGGCACCGCTGCTGGGACGATGTATCTGGTTGTGAAGTCAATGACGTTGAGGATGTACTTCTCTTCTGTTCCTGGCATTGTAATGTGGTCAAGGGCTATGGCACTGAATGGAATCTCAGTCGTAGGCATGTAACACATTGTGCCAACTGAACGTGTGGTAGGCCGGTTGTACACCTGGCAAACTTGACAGGCTTCGACATACTCTTTCGTCGTAGCAGCCATCTGCGGCCACCAATAACGCTCTTTGATCTTTGTGAGGGTGCGTGACACATCCATGTGTCCATTGGCATCATGAGCAAGTTCGAGGACTTGCTGTTGCATCTTGGCTGGGACAACAATTGTGTGCAGGTCTGGACTCACAACCCTGCAGAGGATTTCATTGACCACAACAAAGTTCTGGTTTTCCTGTCCTGAAAGAAGCTTTGCACGGATAGCCTTGCACATTTCATCTTCAGCTTGCATTGTGATGAGGCTGTGGACTTGAGACACTGTGGCGCATGAATAACGCGAAAGCATGTCAGCCACGTGGTTCTGACGGCCTGGTCGGTGTTCAACAGAGAAGTCAAACTCTGCTAGATCGAGTAGCATTCCTGTGAAGCGTTGAGACGGCTTGAAGTTTGTGGTCAAACAGGCGACTGACCAGTTGTCTGTCAGAAGATGGAACCGTCGTCCAAAGTAGGTAATGTCGAAACTTCACTGTAATGGCCCAATGCACAGCCAAAGCTTCCCAAACGTTGCTGTGTACTTTATGCTCAGATTCTGTCAGCAATCGGCTGGCGTACTCAATCACAGTCTCTTTGCCGTCTTTCTTTTGGGTGAGCACTGCCCCAAGGGCTGTAGCGGATGCGTCTGTGGCAACTGTCGTAGGTGCATCAGCGTCAAAATGGTCCAGTATTGGCGCTGACGTTAGTGCAGAGCGAATAGTGTCGAAGGCCTGCTGGCACTCAGGTGTCCACTCGAATTCGACAGTCTGAATGGCGGCTTGGAGAGGCGCAGCAATCTTTGAAAAGTCACGTATGAAGCGTCTGTAAAAATTGGCTGTCTGGAGCCAAGAGAGCACCTGTTTTGACGTTTTCGGCACAGGGATTCGCAGGAGTGCTTCAATCTTTGAGGGGTCTGGTTGCTTGCCTTGTTCCGAGATCAGAAATCCGAGAAACTTCACCGAAGAAACAGCAAACTTGCATTTCTTCAAGGAAACCTTGAAGCCGGCTTCCTGCAGGAGAGTCAAAGTATCCTCCAGAAGATCTAGGAACTCCAAGAAGGTGTCGGCGAAGATGATGATGTCGTCCAGGTACGTGCGTACACCTGATTTGGACTGTCGAGGCTCTAGCTGAGAAAATATTTTATGCATCGCCTTTTGAAAGGTGGATGGTGCATTCTTCAACCCGAAAGGCATTCGCGTCCATTTGAAAGTACCCTGGTGCATGACGAATGTGGTTTTCTCTTGGTCTTCCTCTTTCACTCTGATTTGCCAGTATGTACAGCACAAATCCAAGACCGCAAACAAGGAGCTTCCGGCAAGGTCATCAAAAATGTCGTCAGCCCGGGGAAGTGGCTGTAAGACATTCACTGTCATTTGGTTCAGGGGTATATAATTCACACACAGTCTCTTTTTGTCATTTTGTGTCACGACCACTGCTGGGAAGCCCCAAGGGCTGTAGGATTGCCGGATGATGTCACTCTCAAGCAGAATGGCTGTCTGACGCTCGAGAAATTGTCTATCACTGGCTGTGTAGCGATACGGCTGTCGACCGTAGGGCTTGGCGTCAGGCACCAGCTTGATCTCGTGTTCGATGCCTTCATAGAGACCAATGTCCTCTGGGCTGGTGCTGAAAAGACCAGCATGACGTTGTACAATACACTTCACGGCTGCTTGTTCTTCGGGACTGAGCTGAGCCCCAAGGCATATGTCAGTCAGAGGATCATCAAGGACGTTAGCAAGTGGGCCTGAAGGCAACGGGCTGGAGGAGCTCGTCTGGAGTGGGCCTGTGGTGCATGTTTCCAGTTGAACTAGGGCCGCCCTGTTGAGCTGGCTCCACATGGGTTCATTCTCGTCCGGCTCATACTCTAATTGAAGCGGCTCTGCCGTGGGCTGCGAGGGATCAAAACGCGACAATGCAGACGTTGTAAGAATTACTGCATTTGACATCCTTGGCAACAGTTCCTCTTTGCACTGCACGACAACGTTGGTAGATGGCTGGCAGATCACAGGCAGCTTCGGAGGTTTAAAGTGGAGTTCAGCTTGAGCTGCGTAAAACCAATCCTCTCCCAGAATGAGGGGAAGGGCGTTCCGTTCAAGGATGGCTGCTTCGACAACTGCAGATAGAGGTCCGATGGTGATTCTCAAAAAGACAGATCCTTCAGGTATGACGGAGCTCCCGCCAACGACAAGCAAAGGTGGCTTGGTCCACGGTTCGATATTGAGGTTTGATGCTAGGCTTGCTGCAAGAATAGTGACATTCGAGCCGCTGTCAGGGAAAGCACTGATCTCTCCCAGTCCTTTGACTTGAGCGGTAACAACGGCACATCTGAACTTGGATCCATACAGGGTGTCGTTGACACGGCCAACACAGGCTGTTGGTGCTTTGGGGACTGTCTGCTTGTCACCAGGAGGCTGCTTCGGTGTAGTACATTTACTTGCAAGGTGACCCTTCTTTTGACAGTTGTAACACACAGCGTCTCGCAAGTCTTGGCCTCTCCTATATGCTGGGGCACCATACTTAGCGGCAATGGCTTCGTACCTTGACTCTTGGTCAGCTGGTGGTAGGCTGGCAATACGAGGAGGCTGCCTCATGGGTGTAGCGTGCTGGAACGTAGATGATCGAGCATTCTGTGGGGAATTCACAGTACTGTCAGATCTGGGAGTAGCACTCTGGAAGTGGGGGCGTATCGGCTGTCCTGCGAATTGTTCTGTTGACTGCGGAGATCGGATCAGGCGGGCGTGGTCCAATGCTCTATCCACTTCGGATACAACGTTAAGAAAGTCATCCACGGTACGGGGTCGCTGAACAGCGATGGATGTGGCTACCTGGTCGTCACGAATGCCTTGAACGAGGTATTCGATACGTTCCTTGTCAGTAATGGGAATTGGACAGCGTGACATGATCTTGAGCTTCGCAAAGGTGTACTGCTGCAGGCTCTCTCCGGCTTTTTGTGTGAGGGCTGTGACCTTCTGTTGCCACTGTATGATCGAAAGTTGCTCGCCGAATTGTTCTTGGAGTCCGGCCTTCCAGATGGCCCAGGTGGTAAGTTGTCGCCCTGTTGAGGCATGCCAGTCGGCTGCGACACCACGTAGCTTTCCTTGCGCAATGGCGAGGAGAGTCGGGTCTTCCCATCGTGCAAGTCGTTGAATGCGCTCGAGCTCTTCTATCCAGTGCTTGAAAGAAGGGTACCACTGCCGTTGAAGGTAGGCAGCGAAGCTGAGAGATCTGGAAGTGTTGTCACGTGCACTGAGTTCGCGTGACTGGCTATCGTCGTCATCATCACGGCCATGTTCTGATGAAGAAACGCTGCCATGCGCTGCATGTTTTCGGCTGGGTCTGACGTGAAGGTTGGCATAGCTGGGAATGACATAGTAGGCACTGGCACGGTCGGGAACGACGTTGAAATTGCAGGCACGCATGACGCGGGTTCATGGTTTGGCGGTGGCTCTTTCGCGGTATCAACCAGTAGGTCAATTAGTTCTTCCTTGTTGCCGGTTGTGGAGAGGCTCCGGCGTTGCAGCTCAGTTTTAATCAACTGTACATTCAAGGTGGCGAGGTCTTCTGCGGTAGCAACACCCCAGTTAATGAACAACATCGTTGTTGATACGGCGTGCTGGGTAGGCTTAGGATTGATTTGGCGTTCAACAGCGCTCAGGCGAGGGCACGGCGACTTACTTGGCGAGCGAAGTGGCTGTGGCAGGTTGCGGGTGTCGACTGCGTCATGTGTGAGCGGAGTAACAGGACGGAAAGGGTAGAAAAACGTTTAATTTGAGGAGGCTAGGCAGAAGACAAAGGACGGTCACATTGTATGAAGCCGAATACCGCGGCTCTCCGCTTTCTCTCGGCGGGAAAACGTTCGTTGGCTTCCAGGATTGCCTGACCTCGTTTCAGGATACGGCTATATTTGGAGCTGGAGCTCACACCACAGTGACATGGGCCAACCAGCCACTGGCAAAGTAGCGGTACTCATGCAATGCCAGGCAGGGACGTAGGCGGAAGTTTTTTTTCTTCAAGGGGGGGGGGGGCACCTTCTTGATCTGAAGTGGGGGCCGGGCAGGCAGATGTGAGCTAGTGTCATTTTGTGAGATCTGTATGCCATGGCAAAAAAAAAAAAAAAGTTCGGGGGTTGGGGGGGGGGGGGTTGCACGGACCCGGTGTACTACCCCTTGGATACGCCGCTGATGCCAGGCAGAACCTTTCCTGAGAAACTAAAGGCGCGACCACAGCACGAAAAAGACTTGAGAGACTTACACGCTATCGGCAACTGCGCACGCTGCTCTTCACCTGGTGATGCCATAGTTGACTGATGCTCCTTCCTTTCATCTAGCGAGGTTGTGACGAAAGAATAAAAGAAGGCTACGGGTCCTCGGTGGTTGAAAGAACGGGCTCTCCTTATATGGTGTTCGCGCACGCGACATAGCGCCGGAGAAGGTCACGAGACCCTGGCACGTGCGCTCGCGCCGAGAGAGGTAGCCACCAGGGGCGTAGCCAGAAATTTTTTTCGGGGGGGGGGGGGGGGGGGGGGGTTTCAACCATACTTTATGTATGTTCGTGCGTGCATTTGTATGTGTGCGTGTATATATACGCAAGCAAAACTGAAAAATTTCGGGGGGGGGGGGTTTGAACCCCCCCACCCCCACCCTTGGCTACGCCCCTGGTAGGCTCGGCGCGAGCGCTCGTGATCCCTTGTATACGACGTGAAAAAGAAGAGGCTGAAGTTTAAATGAGAGCATCGGAGTGCATGAATGCGGCTTCGCTGTTCGTGTTTCTTTTTCTTTTTTTTCTTTTTTTTTATTTTTAGGCGAAATCGCTGTCTTGTGCCAACACGAATTAGTTCATGTCACACGGTCACCATTTTGCTGAGGAAGTTAAATGGAGCTTTTGGTGGAGGGAGTTCGGTAAAGACCATTTCGGCTCGATGGAGTACTCTCGTTCCCAGCCAGCTACTGCTACGCTGAAAACCGCACTAGCAAAGTTGTCCTAATGAGCTCAATTATAATTTTAAGAACTATGCTATGTTTTTGCGTAGCATTTCACGCCACGTAGTGTACGTTTTAGTTGTATTTTTTCGGACATCAGCGCTTGTACTCTCCATACCAACGCCTCGCCAAGCCGCCGCTATGAAGCGTCGCGCCATATTTGTTTCTGCACGTGTGAGGCGCACGCACAAGCACTGTGACAGCAATGGTGATTCCGAGCACTTCACCAACACACAAAAACACGTTTTTGTTGCTTTAAAAAGGCGACTGCACCGGCAAAAAATTGGACGTTTCGACGAGGGCAGCAGCGCTGTTTCTGCCCCATGCGGCAACCGTCGAAAGCTTGCACCGAGCCGTGTAGCACGGCCACAACTCCATTCTGGTTAAGCTCCATTAAAGGGACACTAAAGGCAAATATTAAGTCAACGTTGATTGTTGAAATAGCGGTCCAGAAACCTCGTAGCGCTGCTTTTGTGCCAAGGAAGTGCTTATTTTGAAATAAAATCACGTTTTTAGTGGTCGGCATCGCGTTAGCGCGCTTCAAATCTCCCGCCTGAAATGCGACTCTCATACGTCACTGCTGCCGTGCCCAACGTTGCCCGCTTTTACTGCGCGGCCGCCGACACTAGTAGCATCCGAGCGGAAGTAGCGGGACCCACAGTAGCAACAACGGCGCTGCGGCAAAGACTTGCTCGGATGCACATTCAAAGCCGTCACCAAGTTGCGGTTGGTCTCGTAATCCTCAGTACGAAAGTGCAGCGAGCACACACGCAGAGGTTTTGACTGTTTAGCACACTGGCGCAATGTCATGACACTAAGCCACTTCGAGCGTAAGGGTTCATTCCGCGGCACCCAGTGAAAAGACACACCGGTTTCCTTGCTGCAGCACTGGCGTTGTGCACCATTCGGGCATCAGGCAATATCACACGCATGCGGCATTTTGTCGAACTTTCTGTCACAGCGACTTTCACGAGCGCGCAAAACACGCACGGCAGTACGCGATCCCGAAACTACCACTGAGACGGGCGAGGCACAGTTCGGCGAAAACGGAACCTTTAAACCACGCGCGCCGTTCCCCATGGCAACGCCACGGAGGCTTTGTTTTCCATGAATCAAGCGGAAACGAACAAACAGAATTTTATTACGTCTTTTGAAGCTCGGAATGTTCTTTTTTTACTGCTGCTAGTTTGATTACTAGCGATTTATTGTAGGCCGACTTCCCTACGTCATCGGGATCACTTCGAAAATGTCCCACTCGTGGCGCTCATTATATGATACATTTAGCTTAATTTCTCGGCAAGTAGGTCACTGCTGTTGATAATATTGCCGTTTTAGAAGTTGTCATACATTGGGCTTTCACTCTGACATAAATTGTTATTTGCCTTTAGTGTGCCTTTAAGTAGTTCAATGCGGAACGGAGATAAACGAAGTTCGGTGGTGGTCGTGTGACAGGGGTAGCTTGGCAAAACTCCGGGATTGTCCGCGCAAAACTGGGCGGTTATGCGCCACAGAAAGCGAGCATGTGCATAGGCGTGCGCAGAGGGGGGGGGGGGGGGGGGGGGGCGGCCGCCCCTCTTAGTCACCTAAGAAGAGGGGGCGCAGAGTCTGCCCCATACATTGACTTAATAGGGAGGGGGGGGGGCGCCGCGATGACCCTTCCTCCCCCCCCCCCCCCTCCTAAAGGGGAACTCTGCGCACGCCTATGAGTATGTGCCAAGCAACTCCTAGCATAGCATAGCCATGTGTATAGTATTGCGAGGAAGTGGGAAATGGAAGTGAAGGTGAGGAGGAGGGGAGAGGGTAAAGAATAGCATTCCCATATATAGTATAGCAAAGAGGTAGAAAAGGGAAGTGCGGTTGAGGAGGAGGGAAAGGAGGAGAGCAAGGCCACTAGCTCCGCTGATTCTCAGTTTCGCACCACTAGTGCGTAGCTGCCCCAATCTTTTTTTTTTTCTCTTTTTTTTTTAAGATCGAAAACGCAGCCGTCAAGGCTCCTGTGTTACATGTGAGCCAAATATTACTGCACGGCACGTGGCAGGGAATTTAAAATTTGGTTTTAAAAAAGTTTACCGATGATTACGGTGCTCCTAATGCGAAATGTTGGAGCAACTGTAGCCGTGTTTTCATTTAGCGATATATTGATGCAAACAATTTGACACAGCCATGTATGTAGGTACAGTTACAGACTACTCTTTATTTTTAATGTTTATTATTTTCTAAACATTTTTTTAAATATTTTATTCCTTATACTTTCTTTTTTTTTTCTATATTTGTTTATGTTTATTTTCAGTCTCTGTAGCGAAGGTTTTAGAGCAGTCCAGCCGGGCTCCTCAAAAGATGAGCGTTGCGTGGCCCGAGGCGCGCGAGACGGGCTACTGCGGCGAGGGCCAACAAGGGACGACGCACAATGCAGGAACGGGCGGCTCCCTCTCTTCTGCTGTCCTATTTATTTCCCACTTCTCCTTCCCCGGGTCTCCCTTTCCGGAGGTGTATTGAGGTACGGGGGCGGAGTCACTTTTCTTTTTGTTGTTGTTCGTTTCCTGAAGTAACTTCCGTTTCTTTTTTTTTTTTTTGCGGGGAGCGGTTGTATGTTTTTTTATAGAGGAGGTCGTGGTTTTCTGAAGTCATTATTGTTTTTTTTTTTTTTTGCGCGGGTAGGAGGGACAACACTGCAGAGCATGGACCCTGTCACACGGGCACCCGTGAACTCCGTTTAACTCCCTCGTCTTTTCCTCGAGGGAGATGGGGTTCCTGTCACACGGTCACCATTTCGCTGAGGAAGTTAAATGGAGCTTTTGGTGGAGGGAGTTCGGTTATGCCCATTTCGGCTCGATGGAGTACTCTCGTTCCCAGCCAGCTACTGCTACGCTGAAAACCGCACTAGCAAAATCGTCCTAATAAGCTCAATTATAATTTTAAGAACTATGCTATTTTTTGCGTAGCATTTCACGCCCCGTAGTGTAAGTTTTAGTTGTATTTTTTCGGACATCAGCGCTTGTACTCTCCACACCAACGCCTCGCCAAGCCGCCGCTGTGAAGCGTCGCGCGATATTTGTTTCTGCACGCGTGAGGCGCACGCACAAACACTGTGACAGCAATGGTGATTCCGAGCACTTCATCAACACACAAAAACACGTTTTTGTTGCTCTAAAGGCGACTGCACAGGCAAAAAATTGGACGTTTCGACGAGCGCAGCAGCGCTGTTTCTGCCCCATGCGGCAACCGTCGAAAGCTTGCATCGAGCCGTGTAGCACGGCCACAACTCCATTCTCGTAATGCTCTGGTAATGCTCCATCAGGTAGTTAAATGCCGAACGGAGTGAAATGGAGTTCGGTGGTGGCCGTGTGACAGAGCGATTTGGCTAACCTCAGAGCCAAACTCGATCCGTGTCGGCCCTGATTGCGATCAAGTGTCCGTACGACACCGGTATATGACACGGTGTGAAAGCAAGCTTGACGGCTCGCAGAAGTTCGAGCCATCGTGGTGACCGCTGTTATGACGGTGGATACGCAGGTCGTTGAAGGCGCACGTAATATTTCCAAGGTTATTCACTTGAACATAAGCCTCCTGTGTTCCCGAAGAATCTGACCTGGAAGAATCTGGCCCGAAGAATCTGGCTTGAGCGCTGGCCAGACGTCAGCCGAGTTCAATAACGAACTGTCGACCGCATCCTGGATAGGAGTACTGACATGAATTTAAAAATTTTACGGGTTGTTGCTCTAAATGAAAGCACGGGTGTCGAGAACCCTAAAAAGAGTGTCGTGGTGCCTGGGGATGCATTGCATATATTTTTAATACCGCTTCTTTCAACCAGCAGTTTCGGTTTCGGTTTCGAGAGGGCGGCTTCATAGTGACGTGTCAAGTCTGCCCGTGACGTCACGGGCAGGCTACAACCCACGAAATATGCACCCGCTGTCCTTTGCTGTCAGTCGAACGTGGTTCATGATGAGTGAACTGTCGTCCAGTGCCTCCGACAGCAATTTCTGTGATTTAGGCTGCATACAGAACCCAGATTTCGCAAACCAAGTGAGCTGACTAGAAACGTCATAGGGCTCTCCATGCGGTGAAGCTGCCTTGCAGATGCTGGGAGATGAAAACTTTAAAATCAAACTTAAATATTTATACGTGTTTCCCGGATGCGGTGTGGGGAGAGCGTTAACACTACATGCCAAGGAAAACAAAAACGTCCGTTTTGTTGCACTTCAAAATCGTGTCAGTACTCCTTTTAAGCGTTGTACGTATATACGACATCACGTTGGCTGTCGATCGCGATCAAAAGTGTCCGTGCGACACCGGTATTATGGCACGGTGTGAAAGCAAGCTCGACGGCACGCAGAAGTTCGAGCCATCGTGGTGTCGGCTGTTATGACGGTGGTAGTGATACCTTTCTCTATGGTGATACAATGATACACGGTTTGTTGCTTTTGTTCCTGCAAGTTGCAACATTGCTCAATTTATTGTTCGTGCGCCTGCGACGCGCGAGTAAAGATTGGATACGACATACGGCCAGCCCACGGGCCACCAAGTGGCTGTTTGGTACTGGAACGACGGCCAACGTAATAATCCAGGATGCGGTCGACATTGGACGCGTCCTCATTAAAGTATTAACATATTTAGCGCGCATTAACTAATGCTCCACTCACCCAGCGAACTCCGTTCAGCAATTCCAGAGTTCGTTACTGAACTCAGCCGACGTCTGGCCAGCGCTCAAGCGAGTCCAGTTTCCAGGTCAGATTCTTCGGGAACACAGAAGGCTTATCTTCAAGTCGATCACGACAATAACCTTGGAAATATTACGTGCGCCTTCAACGACCTGCGTATCCACCGTCAGAACAGCCGTCACCACGATGGCTCGAACTTCTGCGAGCCGTCAAGCTTGCTTTCATACGAACACTTTTGATCGCAATCAGGGCCGACACGGATCGAGTTTGGCTCTGAGGTTAGCCAAATCGGGATTAAAGGTCTCTGCACAGTGTTGTTCCAACCCGCTCAAAAAGAAAAAAAGACTTTTGAAAACATGCAGCCGCTCCTGGCCGCTCTACGCGAAAAAGAAGAAATAAAAAAAAGAAACGGAAGTGACGTCAGGAAACGAACAACAACAACAAGAAAAGTGACTCCGCCCCCGTACCTCAATGCACCTCCGGAAAGGGAGAGCCTCCTTCCCCTGACGCCGCGCCGCGCTCCCTCTTGGGCTGCAGAATTAAGCGTCATTTGCATGATAAACACTACAACTACTAAGAGCTTCAAAAGATCGCTTGCTCGCTTCTCGACAAGCGGCGCAGCAAGCGAGAGCGAGCAGGATGAACGGCGCGCCAGCATGGTAAATGATACCCGTTCACAACACGGCACGCAGCCGCAATGGGATATTGACCAAGAATGTGGTAGCTGTGCTTTTAGTTAAGTATTTAGAAAAAAATTACGTGATGATATCAATTTTAAAAACAAATAAACAAAACATAATGGAGAAATTACGAGTTTTGCGCAGTTGTGAAGTTAGCCCTGACAGGTCAATAGTTAAATACTACAGAACATGTTGGAATTTTGCTTGTAGAAATTACGACGAAAATAATTTCTAGCACTAACAAAATACTAGGAAAAAATTTACCGTTAATTACGATTCTCCGTAGTGCGAAATTTGAGCGGAACTTCTGTATTTACGTGATTGTAAGTCGACCCCCCTTATCGCACGTCAAAAAGAAGAAAAATCTATGACCCATCCACTCCATGAAGATTGTCGTACAGCGAATTTTGTGTGCGATGATCTCCCTTGCGGCATTCCTTGCAGTGGCCCCTGTTGCCCTCAGTAGTGTCGGCAGCCCTTCGATGCCGGGTTGCCTCAGTTTCGTGAGTTCGCATTTCGAAGCCTTCGGCTCTCCGCTGGCAAATTGATTCAGCTTCACGAGCTCGCAGTTCGGAGTCGTCGGCTCTCCGCTGGCGCTTGGCCTCCGCTTCGCGAGCTGGCAACGCTGCGTCTTGGGCATTATCGTAAAATGCCGAGCAAGCGCCCCCCTCCTTTTTTTTTCGAGACTTGAAATATGCGCCAATGACAAAGAAAGCACCCCCACCCTCCTCTCCCGCCATTTTCACCGTTTCATACACTGTTTTGGAAACAGTGAATGCATGCCAACTGAATAGAACATTTCATTAGAAGCACGGGTGTGCATTTTAACACGAAAGTGTTTTATGCCGGGGTCCACCACGGCTCCGCTGACGTATTTCCGTCACGGATATGACGTTGTAAAATATAAAGACTAACAGTTGGCAAAGTTCCGTCACCGGGAATCGAACTTACAACCCCTCGCCCCGCAGCGCGAATCTATTCGGCCACGGACGGCAAGTTCTTCGCAATGTTAATGGCGAGCAATTTATATATACCATTTGCCGTGGCGGTACTCAGAGATCGGTGTTACAGCGTGTTTTAGTTATCACTAGCGAGATGGCGCGAAGGGCTCGAAGAGCGTAAAGTCACTGGAACGGGAAAAGTTCCGCGACCGTCCTGCCCGCCGCCATATTTGGTCCAGCGCGGCAGCAGCTGCGGCGGCACGGTGTTGATTTCACGCGGAGTGACGCATTTTTTACGCATTGCGTGCGCTTTTGCAGCCCCGAATGAAGCATACCGTTGTTCTCTAACTGATTTGGAAAGAAATAGCGGCAGTTTTCACTTGCCTACACGCGCACGCACGCGTACTAACGCGATAAATAAATGCGAACTGCGCGGCATTTACGCGCTCGGCTGTCGGTGTTATTTATTAAATGCGAAGCGTTTCTTAGCGAACTTCTGCGACTTCGTACGTATTCGTCCGTCCGTCCGTCCGTCCATCCATCCATCCATCCATCCATCTAGCCGCCCACGACTTTGTGCTCTCCTGGCCGTTTCGTTAATGGGATGTACACCAAATCTGGTATGGCATAACATGACTGTAGGACGAATATAAATTACAGGTGATGACATGAAAATAACATGCATGCCATTCTCGGCATGATTTACATGCCACGCTCATGGTGCGCTCGCGGCCGCTTCTCTAGCTTGATACACACCAAGATTGGTATGGCGTGACAAGAGGGTATGGCGAACACAAGTTACTGGTTATAACGCGCAAATCGTGACAGGCGTCCCATGTAAAACATGATTTACATGGCATGGTCTCGGGGCGCTCGCGGTCGTTTAACGAAATGCATATATACCAAAATTAATATCACTAGATATTTCTGTATGACGAACGTGAGTGACAGGTGGTAACATATAAATCATGCCTTACATGACATGCGTGCCATTATTTTCATGTTACCACCTGGTATTTATGATCGTCATACAGTCACGTCACACAATACCAATCTTGGTGTATATCAAGCCAGCGAAGCGGCCGCGAAAGCATCATGAGCATGACATGTAAATCATGCCTTCATGACACTTGTGCTATTATTTTCATGTTACCACCTGTTATTTATGTTCGTCATACATTCACGTACATCACGCAATACCGATTTTGGTGCATATGAAGCCAGTGAACCGGCCGCGAGGGCACCATAAGCATGGAATATAAATCATGCCTTACACGACATGCGTGCCATTATTTTCATGTTACCACCTGTTATTTATGTTCGTCATACATTCACCTACATCACGCAATACCTATTTTGGTGCATATGAAGCCAGCGAACCGGCCGCGTGTGCACCATGAGCTTGGCATGTAAATCATGTCTTACATGACATGCGTGCCATTATTTTCATGTTACCACCTGATAGTCACGTCACGCAATACCGATATTGTTTCATATCAAGACAGCGAACCGGCCGCGAGTGCACCATAAGCATGGAATGGAAATCATGCTTTACATGACATGCGTGCCCTTATTTTCATGTTACCACCTCGTATTTATGTTCGTCATACATTCACGTACATCATGCAATACGGATTTTGGTCCATATGAAGCCAGCGAATAGGCCGCGATTGCGCCATGGACATAGCATGTAAATCGTGCCTTACATGACATGCGTGCCATTATTTTCACGTTACCACCTGTTATTTATGTTCTTCATACTGTCACGTCACGCAATATCAATCTGTAGCAGTCAGTTTTCATGGCGCGCTGATCGTTATATGTGAGCCCAAAGGCGTCAGTTTTACGCCAAACATAATTAAAAGCTGCCCGGCAATGTTATTGTGCATGAATCTTATGCGGCAACCGCGCGAAACAAGCTGCACTAATGCAGGGGAGACGCAAACATTCCCCGAAACAACATATGCGAATTCTTAATAAAATGCTTGCCTCACAAAGGTGGGTATCAGTCGCGGGAACTTATTTTTCCCGTCGTGTTCTGTGCAGCCACAAAGCCCGTCGCTTGGCATCCTTTTTCCCGCTGGGAATAGCAAAGAGGGCTTTGCCCGTTTCCCGCCTGTTGCTGCGCCCAAAAGCGCAGCACCCAGGCATTTTTGGAGGCCTCGACAGGCTTGCGACGAAATGTCAAAACGATACGGGATGTTGTAATGTTCCTGCACTAATTTCTGAGGCTATACAAACAATCGACTTCCAAAGCGCCGTTCGTCGCCGGCCGGGAGACACTAGCGAGGCGAGCGAGCTGGACCATTTGTGTGGCGAAGCCGCCGTAAAGGCGCGGCGGCGAAGAGAAAAAGAACGCGGTACTTTTCCCGTTACAGTGATTTTAGAAGAGCGCGCTTTAAAGGTCGTCGCCGTTGCGACGAGCGCCCGCGTCTACAGGGCGTGGTCGCTCGTGCGTGGGCTTATCTCGTGATCGCGGTGGTTTGTACGTTTCGCATTGAGAGTGCGAAGGTCACTTGTCTCACTGCAGCGGCCGCTTTTGCGAAAGGAGCGCAGTGCTCACGCAGAAATAAGCTACAAATATGACAGTTAGTTCGCTCTCATCCTGTGTATGTTCGTTCCGTGCGTCATTTCTGCTTGAGCAGCGCTAGAGTGTACTAGAACATGGGAGTGCTCGGAACGAGCTTCGAAAAGTGAAGCCCAAACAGGGTCAAATCCGCTTGCAGCGCTGCGAAAGGTAGTCTACGAACGGTAGTGCCAAATTATCTGGCCATCGAAGAGGACGGACGTGTTTTTCGTGGGCTCCGAAATGACAGCGTCAGATAAGTTTTTTTTATTTTTTGCATGATTCGAGTTTGTTTTTTTAGTTATGTGAGTACATAAGCCACTAGATTGAAGCTTAACAGGGCTTACAACTTTGTACTGTTTCCTGTGTGACAGTCGCCTGGGTTTTATTATTATTATTATTATTATTATTATTATTATTATTATTATTATTATTATTATTAATATTATTATTATTATTATTATTATTATTATTATTATTATTATTATTATTATTATTATTATTTGTTTGTTCGGCCACCACGTACGTGGCTGAAAGGTACACATGTGCTTTGAAGTGCAGCATACTTGCGGAGTTTTGTGATACCATTTGGCTTTAAGTGTATCTAATCCGCCGTGTGAACGATCTAGCCATGGTCAAAAAGACCGTAAAGTGTTCAGGGTGCGGAATGGGATGGAAAATAGAGGTTTGTACGGATGAGAAGACAGAGGGAGCTGACGCCAAGTGTAAGCAATGCGAGTTAGAGGCGAAAATAGAAATAATGATGGCTGCCCAGAATGAGCTCATGGTAAGAATCGCCGAGCTGGAGAATGCGTTGGCGACAGAGCGGGAAAAATTGATGGCTATGGGGGAAAGGCTTAAGTCAGCCGAGGAGGGGTTAGCAAAGATAGTCATGGTGAACAAGGAAGCAAGCAAGCGACAGCGGGAACAGCGGGGGATCGACCCCCACAGTGGTAGACGCGAAGGGGGAAACAGGTTTGGAAAAGACAGGTGCGAGGGTCACAGGACCCAGCTTCCGCGAAGTAGTTTTGGGAAGGGGAGGGGACAAAAAAATTACACCATCTCCCGCTAAAGGGGACCATGAGGCGATGCGAATCCGGAGCACTTGCATGATCGCGTTCCGTTGGCGTTCGTTGGGCATGCTACGGACCTCACGTCGTGGAACGCGAAGAGGGACGCTACGCGCGTCGTATCTTCCGTCTATCCTGGCCGTTAATTCTCACAGGGCGAGCGGGGAACGCGGTCGACAGGCGGGCGAGAGGGGGGCAGCGTAGGAGAGGAGAGAGAAGGGGAGGGGACGCGCATGCGCTCGAGCTCATCGCGGCGTTGCGCAGGAGAGAATTTCGGCATGTCTAGCCCGCGTTTCAGAGGAAGAGTGGAAAGGGGGAGGGGAGAGGGGTATGGGAGAGGGTGAGTGGAGAGGAGGTGTGTGGAGAGGGTATGCGCATGCGCAGTAAGGGTGGTCACGCCGCACACCACCACCACCGGATTGAGCTCGGCCTTAAGATACTTCGCATCTAAAACAGCAGCAGTGGCACGCGCTAGTAACCGAGGCAGTGGCCAGGTGCGGGACAGTCCAGCAGAAAAGTTGGAGCACGTGATAATCGCCGGGGACTCGAATTTAGTTAGATGCGCAGAAGCAGTCAAGGAAAGGGTGAGAGGCGACAAACGAGTTTTAATAGGGAAGTTCCCGGGACATAGGCTGGGATCAGTGATGAGACAAGCTAGCGCAAAACTCGCAACTAAGGCTAATGGATGTAACCTCGTGATAATCGCGGGAGGTCTAAACGACGTCTTGAATGAAGAATCAGCCGAACTAGCGACCACATTGGCGAAAGGGGTCGATGACATGCGCGCCATTTCCCCTCAGGTGCAGATAGTGGTATGCACAATACCGGAGGTACCGGTGCGTGACTGCAACCTGCAAAGAGCGGTTGTCGACGAAAACAAAGAGATATGGCAGATGAGTCGAGAGAAAGGCATCGAGGTAGTGGAAATAAACAGAGAGGTGCACAGGTGGGGTGGTTTTCGAAGAGGCTGAATACACTTCGATAGGAGGCTTGGTCATGAGGTGGGTTGGCGACTTGCAGGACGCGCAGTAGCTTTTGGGCGGGGGGGGGGGGGGCGGCACGCGGGCCCTTCGGCGCCCAGGGTAGCTTGTAATGAGAAAAACAACCAGGGGGACTCTTTGACAGGCAGTATAGCGAAAAACCAGAGAAAAGGTAAAAGAAGGGAGAAGGCGCGTGTTGCAATTAGTTACATTAACATCCAGGGTGGCAGAAAAAAGGCAAAATATGGTTAGAGATTGAGGAACAGTTAAACAAGAAACAGGTGTTTATGCGGTTACAGAAACACACCTTAGAGACTTGGAAGAGCCACCACATATTGACAATTATATTTGGGAAGTGTTATGTTTGCCGCTCATAAGTCGATCCTGCAGACGGGACGGCGCGGCACGGTACGTCGTACAAAGCTTCTTTCTCGGCTCTCCCCCTGCCTGGTCTTTTCGCTGGGCAATTATCAACGGAAAGCAAACGGCTTCCATTGGGGCAGCTCGCTCCCACGCTGGCGCCCACGAGTTCCGAGTACGCGACCGTTCTCAGAGGTCGGCTTCGGGATTATAGCCCGAACGGGTGGGAAAATGAGGAGAGCAAGCATCTCCTGCTTGACCCCCAAGCGCTTTAGGCGCGCCGACGGCAAAGAAGGGTTGAGACGCAACAATGCACGGTCCGAACGCGGGAACGCGAGGACACGCAAATTGTCTTTCCGGAACCGTCTTGACGACAGTCACCGGGGGTTCGACTCGATGAGCGTGAGAAACGGAGCGAGTGCCTCAGGTGTGCGATACAGATGTATTGCAACCGTGGGAACTCCTGAGAGCGTGGGGTAAAGAGAGAGCCATGATGGGAAAGAGTGCCAAAACGCCTGTTTAAAATGTAAAGGCGCTGCTGTCGAGATTAGGGACAGCCCAGTAGGGAGCGGCTTAATCTGAGGATAAGCAGATTGGATAACAGAATGTCGAGGCGGACCACCAGTGGCCACCTCCCCTTTTTCTTTGTTACCGCAAGGTACTTAAGACTGGACGGAATTCGTTTCCCTTCAGTCTAGGCTGTAATCACTAAACTGATCGATCAGTAAGACTCCGTACGATGCAACTTTCGTCTGGGCCGTAACCACTTGGTGGTCGAACAGTGAGACTCGGTTCTTCGTATGTAGTAACAGTGTTCTAGGCTCTAACTTAAGAAAAGTTAAGTAGAAGAGTAAGATGCTGTTGATGTCTATGTTATCATCAGTGTGCTTCGGCAAGATGTACATATGACTGTAAATATTTCGCTGCAATATACCTTCAAGTTTTCATTACCTCCAACCTGCCTCCTGCTTCATCGACGTCGATCATCTCCTTGACGGGACTTCAATCCACATCAAGGAGAAAACGAACAAAAAAAAAACATAACTGGCGCAGTCGACAGGATCGGCGAGCTCTACAGCACCATACACTGGACCAGCCCTGAGAAGACCGAGGAGCAAGGCATCCAACAGCCACCAGCGGCAACGTCGAGACGATCCCACAGCAGTCAACTCCGGCGCCGTGGAGGAGATCCAGGAACGACAGAGCATTCAGCAAAGGGTGAGCAGGATTTCTTGCGTCTTTCTCAGGTTGGCATGGCAGTTTATGTGTAGAGCACATGGTGAGAACACGCGGAGGTGCTGAAACAATGGAGTTTAATGGAGATGAAGGTGCGAGTGTAGCGGAAGTGGATCGGAATCGAGAGCCATCAAATAATGGTAGTCTAAATTCTGATAAATCAAATGAGGCGAGAGTGCCTACTCAGACGCAAGAATCGATGCAGCAGGCATCTCAGGTTTTGCCGAATTCAAGTGAAACGAGAATGCTCGAACTTGAAATTCAAAGGCTCAATCTCCAGATTGAGTACGAAAAGCTATTGCAAACTAGAATGAACGCGGAACGTCTCAGTGGCACGTTGTCCAACTCTGGGTCGGAGACGGGTGATCAGAGGCGACGGTGTTTCGATTCTGTCCAGCAATGTGCAAAAGTGCTGAAAGGGTTTCGCCTGCCGAGTGACGCGGATGTGCCATTATGGTTTGAGGAAGTAGAAAAGCTGTTTACTACTTACCAAGTACCGTATGAGAGTCGCGTGCATTTGGTTATACCAGCACTAACGGAACGAGTTCGTTACTTACTGCGTAACCTCAACCCTGAAGAGAGTGCAGATTACGAGGCAGTTAAAGCAGCAGTGCTGACGGAACTGAAGCTTTCTCCGGCAGAGTATCTGCAGAGGTTTGAACGAGCAGTAAAGCGGAAGGAAGAGACGTGGGCGCAGTTCGCGTCGCGTGTGAGAACTTATTTCTCATACTACCTTCAAGTGAGAGAGGCCGACACGGTAGAAGTGATGGCCGAACTCATGGTTGCTGACCGTATAAAATCGGGACTAAGTACGGAGGGTCTGGAGTATGTGAGATTAAGGGAAGGCGAGGGATGGCTTAGGCCAACTGAGATCGCTAAAGTGCTCCAAACTTTCGAGCAAGCGAAAGGGAAAGGGCGTGCTTCAAAGCAACCAGCGGTAGAAATGGGGCAAAAGCCGGCGACACGAGTTGAGAAAGGCGCTCTGAAGTGCCACTTATGTCACGGCTCAGGCCATTTCGCTAAAGAGTGCCCGAAGGCTAGTGATAAGGAGAGCAACCCCAAGAAGGCTATTGAGCCAAAGCGGAAGGTACAAAAGGTAACGTTATCCCACGAGACGGAAACTGAAATACCTGATGGAGTACTTAGCGCAAAGGTGAAGTCTCTGAAACACGAGGGTCAAGGCACAAATAAACTGCAGTTAATTCCTGTATCATGTGCAGGTATAGCCGCAGATGCGATTTTGGATACGGGGAGTGAGATAACCGTCATTCGGGATAGTCTGCTTCCGCGTAGTCTGATAGAGTCGTGTGGCAAGGTGAGATTGGTGTCTGCTTTTGGTAAAACGATCGAGGCAAGGCTAGCTACGTTGCCGGTCAAATTAAATAGCCCGCGAGAGGTTACGGAGCCTCAGAGCGTCGACCTACTCTGCGCGTTAACTGATGAGCTCGTCGAGGGCACAGATTGTTTGTTGACCGAGGAAGATTGGAAACTTTTGTTGAAGGCCAGCAGCCCTCTGGCACCCTGTCGAGCACCGGCCGAGCCTGCTCATGAGGCAGAACAAGCAGTAGAAAAACCAAAAGTAGTGGCCTGCAATCTTACCTTGGAGGAAAAAGACGTTTCCGGGGAAGAGGCGCAAATTGATGAAGAAAGGGAGGCGTCGTTAGGCCAAAGAGAAGAGTTCCGCAAAGTGCAGTTGGGTGACACTACGCTAAAAAATGTTGGGATGATGCTCGTAGTGGGAAATCCGGCATGTTCATTTCAGACGGACTATTATACCACTGCGACTCAATAGCAGGCACTCGAGTGAGTCAGCTAGTTGTCCCCAAAGATAAGCGCACTGAGGTAATGCACTTAGCCCATGAGTCACTATGTGGGGGGCACCTAGGGCCAAAGAAAACAAAAGCTCGCATTAGGTATAACTTCTTTTGGCCGGGTATGGCGAAGGAGATATTAGAGCATTGTCGTTCGTGCCATGAATGTCAAATTCGTTCAGACAGGCGTCGCACGGATAGGGTGCCTATAACTCCGCTCACTAGACCCGAGCACCCTTTCCAAGTTGTCAATGTAGATGTAATCGGACCCCTAGACACACCGTCAGCGAGAGGGCATAAGTACGCGCTGTGCTTAGTGGACCTTTGCACGAGGTGGCCAGAGGTGGTCCCACTGCGCTCTTTGACAGCTAAGGCGACTTGTGACGCACTGATTGAGATCTTCAGTCGCACAGGCGTTCCGGAGATGATCTGCTCCGATCAAGGCACTAATTTCAAATCTCAGCTCACGCAAACGATGCTGGAGAAATTAGGTTGCACACCAAGATTCTCAACCCCAGAACACCCAGAGAGTAATGGAGTTGTAGAGAGGTGGAATCGAGTACTGAAAAACATGTTGTACCATGTCATTCAGA
Organism: Rhipicephalus sanguineus; assembly: GCF_013339695.2. Taxonomy (NCBI): domain Eukaryota; kingdom Metazoa; phylum Arthropoda; class Arachnida; order Ixodida; family Ixodidae; genus Rhipicephalus; species Rhipicephalus sanguineus. Next base: position 134,076,661 of record NC_051176.1, on the reverse strand, counting down.
GAGACTCCAAGAATTGGGACAAATTGATCCCAATGGTTTTATGGGCTTATCGGGAAGTTCCCCATGAGGTAACCGGAGTAGCTCCGTTTCGTCTATTGTATGGAAGGAATCCCACGGGACCGCTTCTAATACTGCAGAGGACGTGGACGGGAGAAATGCCGGTGCCGGCAACATTGAGAGAAAGCCCCGCTAAGTATTTACAGCAACTTAAAGAGCAGCTCGAGACTGCCGCTAATATTGCTGAGCTAATGAGTGCAACTCATCAGGAGAGTTACGCCAGTGCGTATAATCGCAGCACCAGGCTCAAAGCTTTTAACGTTGGCGACCAAGTTGTGGTTTTCGACAATGATCGGAATTGTAAGATGTCACCTAAATGGCTAGGCCCATTCACAGTGGTTGGACGTGAGCGCGAACATTCTTACCGCGTTGAAACATCTGCGGGAAAAGTGAAAAGTGTCCACGCCAACAACATTCGACCTTACTATGCAAGGGTCAGTCATATTGGGGTAGTCTTCGATGAGGACCATGATTTTGGGGAGGTGGAATATGCTCCACAACCAACCACTATAAAGCGGGAAGAGCTAGTGCTAACGAGCGAGAAGGTTGCTCACCTTGATGCTGACGCACAGGCGGAAGTACAGGCGGTGTTCCAAAGACATTGCACACTCTTTGACGGCACCCCGGGTATAGCGAAGGTAGACGAACATAAGATAGAAATAGAACCGGGCCACCAGCCAAAAAAGGTGTTTCCTTATCGGGTGCCGGAACTATTAAAGAAGGAAGTCAGCCGGCAAGTTGACGAACTGTTGGCTTCGAAGTTGATCTACCCCACGGAGAGTGAGTTCGCACACCCGGTAGTATGCGTCGGAAAGAAAGATGGGACTATCCGCATGTGTGTGGACTATAGGGCGTTAAATGCTGTCACCAAAGTGGATGCGTTCCCTATGATGAATCCTCAGGAATTGATTTTCCGAGTAGGCAGAGCGCAGTTCATCACGGTAGTGGACCTTAGGCGCGGGTACTGGCAGGTACCGATGGAAGAGAAGAGTCAGAAATTCACCGCGTTTGTAACGCACGAGGGTCAGTACGCATGGAAAGTGATGCCTTTCGGGCTAAAAAATTCCGCGGCAACCTTTCAAAGAATGGTGAATAAACTCTTGGCGCAACATCAAATGTATGCCACGGCATACCTTGATGATATTGCTATTTTTTCTAGTACTTGGGAGGAGCACCTAAAGCATCTCGACATTATTCTTAAGGTCTTAGATAAGGCGGGACTGAAAGCCAGTCCGGAGAAGTGTCAGGTTGCGCAATCCCACATACATTACCTGGGGCATATTGTCGGTTCAGGGACACATGCACCAGACCCTGAAAAAATAGCAGCGATTAAGAACCTGGTACCACCGCGCACCAAAAAGGAACTACGCAGCCTGTTAGGACTTTGTGGCTACTATCGCGAGTACGTCCGAGGATACGCAGAGGTGACGAGCCCGCTCACGCTGTTAACAAAGAAAGCGGTACCTAATAAGATACCCTGGCCGGAGGAAGCCCAGACGGCATTTGAGATTCTCAAACAATCTTTGTGCGAGGCCGTGGCGCTTAACACTCCAGAGCCATCTCAGCCCTACTGGCTTTTCACAGACGCATCAGCTACGGCGGCGGGAGCATGTTTGGCGCAAATGTCAGCCGAGGGGCAAGAGAAGCCTATCGCCTTTGCAAGCCACCGTTTCTCACCGACCCAGATGCGCTGGTCGACAATTGAGAGGGAAGCGTTCGCAATAATATGGGCCTTAAAGAAGTTTGACTACTGGCTTTTTGGTGCCATAGTAAACGTCGTTTCCGACCACAATCCGCTGTCGTACCTTACAACTTCGACTCCGCACGGGGCGAAATTGACAAGATGGGCGCTGGCGTTGCAGCGATATCATGTGTCAGTACAACATCGGAAGGGCGTATGTAACGGTAATGCGGATGCATTATCAAGGCTCCAGAATAGTTTATGGAAGCCATCAGAATAACAGTGCCATGCCAACTGGGGGGGACGTGAATGTTCCTGCCCACTTGCTGCTGTATATTGTGGACTGTGTGATTGTGAATTCAAGAAACAGACACTAGTGATCATACTGCTTGAAGCAGCAATGGTGTGTTTGATTGTTTAGCATGTACTTGTTTACATTTCTTGTATTCTCTTGTCGTGTTGTCTCGCAATTGTGTTTGATGTTTGTGTAGACTGTTGTATGGTTAGAAAGTCCAGTGACCTAATCGCGGCAGTGATTTATCGTACCACTGAGCGTAGAACAGCCCAGCGTACTCTTTAGGGGGGACGTGTTATGTTTGCCGCTCATAAGTCGATCCTGCAGACGGGACGGCGCGGCACGGTACGTCGTACAAAGCTTCTTTCTCGGCTCTCGCTCCCACGCTGGCGCCCACGAGTTCCGAGTACGCGACCGTTCTCAGAGGTCGGCTTCGGGATTATAGCCCGAACGGGTGGGGAAAATGAGGAGAGCAAGCATCTCCTGCTTGACCCCCAAGCGCTTTAGGCGCGCCGACGGCAAGGAAGGGTTGAGACGCAACAATGCACGGTCCGAACGCGGGAACGCGAGGACACGCAAATTGTCTTTCCGGAACCGTCTTGACGACAGTCACCGGGGGTTCGACTCGATGAGTGTGAGAAACGGAGCGAGTGCCTCAGGTGTGCGATACAGATGTATTGCAACCGTGGGAACTCCTGAGAGCGTGGGGTAAAGAGAGAGCCATGATGGGAAAGAGTGCCAAAACGCCTGTTTAAAATGTAAAGGCGCTGCTGTCGAGATTAGGGACAGCCCAGTAGGGAGCGGCTTAATCTGAGGATAAGCAGATTGGATAACAGAATGTCGAGGCGGACCACCAGTGGCCACCTCCCCTTTTTCTTTGTTACCGCAAGGTACTTAAGACTGGACGGAATTCGTTTCCCTTCAGTCTAGGCTGTAATCACTAAACTGATCGATCAGTAAGACTCCGTACGATGCAACTTTCGTCTGGGCCGTAACCACTTGGTGGTCGAACAGTGAGACTCGGTTCTTCGTATGTAGTAACAGTGTTCTAGGCTCTAACTTAAGAAAAGTTAAGTAGAAGAGTAAGATGCTGTTGATGTCTATGTTATCATCAGTGTGCTTCGGCAAGATGTACATATGACTGTAAATATTTCTCTGCAATATACCTTCAAGTTTTCATTACCTCCAACCTGCCTCCTGCTTCATCGACGTCGATCATCTCCTTGACGGGACTTCAATCCACATCAAGGAGAAAACGAACAAAAAAAAAACATAACTGGCGCAGTCGACAGGATCGGCGAGCTCTACAGCACCATACACTGGACCAGCCCTGAGAAGACCGAGGAGCAAGGCATCCAACAGCCACCAGCGGCAACGTCGAGACGATCCCACAGCAGTCAACTCCGGCGCCGTGGAGGAGATCCAGGAACGACAGAGCATTCAGCAAAGGGTGAGCAGGATTTCTTGCGTCTTTCTCAGGTTGGCATGGCAGTTTATGTGTAGAGCACATGGTGAGAACACGCGGAGGTGCTGAAACAATGGAGTTTAATGGAGATGAAGGTGCGAGTGTAGCGGAAGTGGATCGGAATCGAGAGCCATCAAATAATGGTAGTCTAAATTCTGATAAATCAAATGAGGCGAGAGTGCCTACTCAGACGCAAGAATCGATGCAGCAGGCATCTCAGGTTTTGCCGAATTCAAGTGAAACGAGAATGCTCGAACTTGAAATTCAAAGGCTCAATCTCCAGATTGAGTACGAAAAGCTATTGCAAACTAGAATGAACGCGGAACGTCTCAGTGGCACGTTGTCCAACTCTGGGTCGGAGACGGGTGATCAGAGGCGACGGTGTTTCGATTCTGTCCAGCAATGTGCAAAAGTGCTGAAAGGGTTTCGCCTGCCGAGTGACGCGGATGTGCCATTATGGTTTGAGGAAGTAGAAAAGCTGTTTACTACTTACCAAGTACCGTATGAGAGTCGCGTGCATTTGGTTATACCAGCACTAACGGAACGAGTTCGTTACTTACTGCGTAACCTCAACCCTGAAGAGAGTGCAGATTACGAGGCAGTTAAAGCAGCAGTGCTGACGGAACTGAAGCTTTCTCCGGCAGAGTATCTGCAGAGGTTTGAACGAGCAGTAAAGCGGAAGGAAGAGACGTGGGCGCAGTTCGCGTCGCGTGTGAGAACTTATTTCTCATACTACCTTCAAGTGAGAGAGGCCGACACGGTAGAAGTGATGGCCGAACTCATGGTTGCTGACCGTATAAAATCGGGACTAAGTACGGAGGGTCTGGAGTATGTGAGATTAAGGGAAGGCGAGGGATGGCTTAGGCCAACTGAGATCGCTAAAGTGCTCCAAACTTTCGAGCAAGCGAAAGGGAAAGGGCGTGCTTCAAAGCAACCAGCGGTAGAAATGGGGCAAAAGCCGGCGACACGAGTTGAGAAAGGCGCTCTGAAGTGCCACTTATGTCACGGCTCAGGCCATTTCGCTAAAGAGTGCCCGAAGGCTAGTGATAAGGAGAGCAACCCCAAGAAGGCTATTGAGCCAAAGCGGAAGGTACAAAAGGTAACGTTATCCCACGAGACGGAAACTGAAATACCTGATGGAGTACTTAGCGCAAAGGTGAAGTCTCTGAAACACGAGGGTCAAGGCACAAATAAACTGCAGTTAATTCCTGTATCATGTGCAGGTATAGCCGCAGATGCGATTTTGGATACGGGGAGTGAGATAACCGTCATTCGGGATAGTCTGCTTCCGCGTAGTCTGATAGAGTCGTGTGGCAAGGTGAGATTGGTGTCTGCTTTTGGTAAAACGATCGAGGCAAGGCTAGCTACGTTGCCGGTCAAATTAAATAGCCCGCGAGAGGTTACGGAGCCTCAGAGCGTCGACCTACTCTGCGCGTTAACTGATGAGCTCGTCGAGGGCACAGATTGTTTGTTGACCGAGGAAGATTGGAAACTTTTGTTGAAGGCCAGCAGCCCTCTGGCACCCTGTCGAGCACCGGCCGAGCCTGCTCATGAGGCAGAACAAGCAGTAGAAAAACCAAAAGTAGTGGCCTGCAATCTTACCTTGGAGGAAAAAGACGTTTCCGGGGAAGAGGCGCAAATTGATGAAGAAAGGGAGGCGTCGTTAGGCCAAAGAGAAGAGTTCCGCAAAGTGCAGTTGGGTGACACTACGCTAAAAAATGTTGGGATGATGCTCGTAGTGGGAAATCCGGCATGTTCATTTCAGACGGACTATTATACCACTGCGACTCAATAGCAGGCACTCGAGTGAGTCAGCTAGTTGTCCCCAAAGATAAGCGCACTGAGGTAATGCACTTAGCCCATGAGTCACTATGTGGGGGGCACCTAGGGCCAAAGAAAACAAAAGCTCGCATTAGGTATAACTTCTTTTGGCCGGGTATGGCGAAGGAGATATTAGAGCATTGTCGTTCGTGCCATGAATGTCAAATTCGTTCAGACAGGCGTCGCACGGATAGGGTGCCTATAACTCCGCTCACTAGACCCGAGCACCCTTTCCAAGTTGTCAATGTAGATGTAATCGGACCCCTAGACACACCGTCAGCGAGAGGGCATAAGTACGCGCTGTGCTTAGTGGACCTTTGCACGAGGTGGCCAGAGGTGGTCCCACTGCGCTCTTTGACAGCTAAGGCGACTTGTGACGCACTGATTGAGATCTTCAGTCGCACAGGCGTTCCGGAGATGATCTGCTCCGATCAAGGCACTAATTTCAAATCTCAGCTCACGCAAACGATGCTGGAGAAATTAGGTTGCACACCAAGATTCTCAACCCCAGAACACCCAGAGAGTAATGGAGTTGTAGAGAGGTGGAATCGAGTACTGAAAAACATGTTGTACCATGTCATTCAGAGAGACTCCAAGAATTGGGACAAATTGATCCCAATGGTTTTATGGGCTTATCGGGAAGTTCCCCATGAGGTAACCGGAGTAGCTCCGTTTCGTCTATTGTATGGAAGGAATCCCACGGGACCGCTTCTAATACTGCAGAGGACGTGGACGGGAGAAATGCCGGTGCCGGCAACATTGAGAGAAAGCCCCGCTAAGTATTTACAGCAACTTAAAGAGCAGCTCGAGACTGCCGCTAATATTGCTGAGCTAATGAGTGCAACTCATCAGGAGAGTTACGCCAGTGCGTATAATCGCAGCACCAGGCTCAAAGCTTTTAACGTTGGCGACCAAGTTGTGGTTTTCGACAATGATCGGAATTGTAAGATGTCACCTAAATGGCTAGGCCCATTCACAGTGGTTGGACGTGAGCGCGAACATTCTTACCGCGTTGAAACATCTGCGGGAAAAGTGAAAAGTGTCCACGCCAACAACATTCGACCTTACTATGCAAGGGTCAGTCATATTGGGGTAGTCTTCGATGAGGACCATGATTTTGGGGAGGTGGAATATGCTCCACAACCAACCACTATAAAGCGGGAAGAGCTAGTGCTAACGAGCGAGAAGGTTGCTCACCTTGATGCTGACGCACAGGCGGAAGTACAGGCGGTGTTCCAAAGACATTGCACACTCTTTGACGGCACCCCGGGTATAGCGAAGGTAGACGAACATAAGATAGAAATAGAACCGGGCCACCAGCCAAAAAAGGTGTTTCCTTATCGGGTGCCGGAACTATTAAAGAAGGAAGTCAGCCGGCAAGTTGACGAACTGTTGGCTTCGAAGTTGATCTACCCCACGGAGAGTGAGTTCGCACACCCGGTAGTATGCGTCGGAAAGAAAGATGGGACTATCCGCATGTGTGTGGACTATAGGGCGTTAAATGCTGTCACCAAAGTGGATGCGTTCCCTATGATGAATCCTCAGGAATTGATTTTCCGAGTAGGCAGAGCGCAGTTCATCACGGTAGTGGACCTTAGGCGCGGGTACTGGCAGGTACCGATGGAAGAGAAGAGTCAGAAATTCACCGCGTTTGTAACGCACGAGGGTCAGTACGCATGGAAAGTGATGCCTTTCGGGCTAAAAAATTCCGCGGCAACCTTTCAAAGAATGGTGAATAAACTCTTGGCGCAACATCAAATGTATGCCACGGCATACCTTGATGATATTGCTATTTTTTCTAGTACTTGGGAGGAGCACCTAAAGCATCTCGACATTATTCTTAAGGTCTTAGATAAGGCGGGACTGAAAGCCAGTCCGGAGAAGTGTCAGGTTGCGCAATCCCACATACATTACCTGGGGCATATTGTCGGTTCAGGGACACATGCACCAGACCCTGAAAAAATAGCAGCGATTAAGAACCTGGTACCACCGCGCACCAAAAAGGAACTACGCAGCCTGTTAGGACTTTGTGGCTACTATCGCGAGTACGTCCGAGGATACGCAGAGGTGACGAGCCCGCTCACGCTGTTAACAAAGAAAGCGGTACCTAATAAGATACCCTGGCCGGAGGAAGCCCAGACGGCATTTGAGATTCTCAAACAATCTTTGTGCGAGGCCGTGGCGCTTAACACTCCAGAGCCATCTCAGCCCTACTGGCTTTTCACAGACGCATCAGCTACGGCGGCGGGAGCATGTTTGGCGCAAATGTCAGCCGAGGGGCAAGAGAAGCCTATCGCCTTTGCAAGCCACCGTTTCTCACCGACCCAGATGCGCTGGTCGACAATTGAGAGGGAAGCGTTCGCAATAATATGGGCCTTAAAGAAGTTTGACTACTGGCTTTTTGGTGCCATAGTAAACGTCGTTTCCGACCACAATCCGCTGTCGTACCTTACAACTTCGACTCCGCACGGGGCGAAATTGACAAGATGGGCGCTGGCGTTGCAGCGATATCATGTGTCAGTACAACATCGGAAGGGCGTATGTAACGGTAATGCGGATGCATTATCAAGGCTCCAGAATAGTTTATGGAAGCCATCAGAATAACAGTGCCATGCCAACTGGGGGGGACGTGAATGTTCCTGCCCACTTGCTGCTGTATATTGTGGACTGTGTGATTGTGAATTCAAGAAACAGACACTAGTGATCATACTGCTTGAAGCAGCAATGGTGTGTTTGATTGTTTAGCATGTACTTGTTTACATTTCTTGTATTCTCTTGTCGTGTTGTCTCGCAATTGTGTTTGATGTTTGTGTAGACTGTTGTATGGTTAGAAAGTCCAGTGACCTAATCGCGGCAGTGATTTATCGTACCACTGAGCGTAGAACAGCCCAGCGTACTCTTTAGGGGGGACGTGTTATGTTTGCCGCTCATAAGTCGATCCTGCAGACGGGACGGCGCGGCACGGTACGTCGTACAAAGCTTCTTTCTCGGCTCTCGCTCCCACGCTGGCGCCCACGAGTTCCGAGTACGCGACCGTTCTCAGAGGTCGGCTTCGGGATTATAGCCCGAACGGGTGGGAAAATGAGGAGAGCAAGCATCTCCTGCTTGACCCCCAAGCGCTTTAGGCGCGCCGACGGCAAGGAAGGGTTGAGACGCAACAATGCACGGTCCGAACGCGGGAACGCGAGGACACGCAAATTGTCTTTCCGGAACCGTCTTGACGACAGTCACCGGGGGTTCGACTCGATGAGTGTGAGAAACGGAGCGAGTGCCTCAGGTGTGCGATACAGATGTATTGCAACCGTGGGAACTCCTGAGAGCGTGGGGTAAAGAGAGAGCCATGATGGGAAAGAGTGCCAAAACGCCTGTTTAAAATGTAAAGGCGCTGCTGTCGAGATTAGGGACAGCCCAGTAGGGAGCGGCTTAATCTGAGGATAAGCAGATTGGATAACAGAATGTCGAGGCGGACCACCAGTGGCCACCTCCCCTTTTTCTTTGTTACCGCAAGGTACTTAAGACTGGACGGAATTCGTTTCCCTTCAGTCTAGGCTGTAATCACTAAACTGATCGATCAGTAAGACTCCGTACGATGCAACTTTCGTCTGGGCCGTAACCACTTGGTGGTCGAACAGTGAGACTCGGTTCTTCGTATGTAGTAACAGTGTTCTAGGCTCTAACTTAAGAAAAGTTAAGTAGAAGAGTAAGATGCTGTTGATGTCTATGTTATCATCAGTGTGCTTCGGCAAGATGTACATATGACTGTAAATATTTCTCTGCAATATACCTTCAAGTTTTCATTACCTCCAACCTGCCTCCTGCTTCATCGACGTCGATCATCTCCTTGACGGGACTTCAATCCACATCAAGGAGAAAACGAACAAAAAAAAAAACATAACTGGAAGGATGTAACAGGATCACATCAGAAAGGAGAGGTGGGGGTGTTGGAATGCTAGTTCATAGCAGAACAAAATGGGATAGAGTGAAACAAACGTGTTCAGAGCACATATGGGTTTCGGGTACAGTAGGAGGAAAGAAAACGTGGCTAGGTGTAGCTTACTTATGGACGGGGAATAACTGCAGAGAAAAGAATCTGGAGATAGTGAAATGCATAAGCACCGATATTAAAGAATTTGGTCATGATGCCGAAATAATCCTTTTAGGGGGCATGAACGCTCACATTCATGACCTTGACGGTTATTCAGACACCAATGGCAAGTTATTGCTAGATCTCTGCGAGCAACATAGTCTTGAGATAGTTAACGTGGGGCCTAAGTGTGAGGGGCAGATCACGTGGGAAGTCGGAAACAGGCAATCGAGCATTGATTATTGTCTCATGACAGAAGGAATATATGACAAGCTTAGAGAGATGAGAATAGACGAGGAAGGCATTAACAGCTTGGGTAGTGATCATAAACGCATAATATTACAAACGGGTTATAAAACTGAAAATAAGAACATAGAATCAAAGTTTGGCAGCTTGAATCTAAACGACAAACAAATAAAAGATATAGCCGCAAGAGCAGAGGAAAAAGTAGACGAACTACCAGTCAAAGACTGGAAGTATAGTGAGCTGCTACATGTAATCACGAAAGAAATGGAAAAAGAGAAGAAAACTATTCGTTGGAAAGGAAAGAGAAAGCCAAAAAGTTGGTGGAACAAAGAAATCCGGGAGGTGATCGAGAAGCGACGTGAGGCATCACGGGAGTACAGACAGGCAAAAAAGGAGAAGCGGCCACAGGACGAAGTCAATCAAATATGGGAAATATATTTAGAGCAAAAATCCATTGTGCAGAAATTAGTGGAGGCAAAAATTAAAGGTGAATGTGAACGCTGGATGACAGAGATTCGCGAAAAGAAGAAGGCCGCATCTAGGATATTTTTGAGCCACCTAAAAGCGCTGGGTAGTCTGTCTATGAAGCGCTAGGTTACATCCGAAAGATGACAGCCGATTCGTTTAAAAAGGTCGCCCAGGGGATTCCCCCGGTGAGTAAAAGTACGCGAAGGAGTGCAACCGACGAAGATGTAGTACTAGAGAATTTCAATTGGAAGATGGCCGAAGGAAAAATTCCTAGGCGCACTACTCCGGGCTTAGATGGGGTTCCCGTCAGCCTCATTAATGAACTCGGACATAAAACTAAGTAAGCACTGCTGAAAGCCGTAGAAAAGTGCTTAGAGGAGAGGGAAATACCAGACAGTTGGCGAAAAAGTAGAATGAACTTAATCTATAAAGGCAGGGGAGAAAAGGATAACATTCGCTCGTATAGACCGCTAACCATTACATCGGTGCTATACAGGTTGGCGATGCAGGCAGTAAAATTAAAAATAGAAGCGTGGATAGAACAAAATGATATTTTGGGAGGACTTCAGAATGGATTTCGAATCGACAGGCGGTTAGACGATAATCTGTTTGTTCTTACACAGTGTATAGAAATATCGAAAATAGAAAACAGGCCCTTATACTAAGTGCGGTAAAAAGTTGGGCGAGTTGGTATTTGTTCATGATGACTGAGGGGCGCGAGAAAACGGCACACAACGAAAAGAGGTACACGGGACGACGCGCTACTAGCAACTGAAATATTTTTATTCAGGAAAGACATATTTATACCGCAGTGAAATATCAAATCTAACCCAACGAGTCGACCACAAAAATATAAAACCATATGCCCGGCATACCTACGTGCTGTAACGTTGTAGATAGGCTATCTCCTCTTCCCGCAGACTGATAGAGGGGTGACTGATGCAATCCCGCCCCTCCCTCTGGATAAAGAGGGCTTCTATAATCTCCCTCTCCGCCTCTGTGCCTGTAGATTACAGTTGTCTGCTCAAATGTAGGCTTGCAGCTACCCTGATCGCACCCTCTGCAATGCTTCGCCAGATGTGTGAACGGCCTTCCTATTAAGGAGCTGCTGTGCTCTCGCAAACGCACGTTGAGGCATCTGCCAGTTTGCCCGATGTATGCCTTGCCGCACGACAGTGGTATTCTATATACAACACCACGTGCGCAAGGTACGAACTGCCTTACGTGCTTAATGGCACAACCTCTTTTTTCACATAGCTTTTGCCTACCTACCTTCTTCCCAACGGCTGAGCAGATGCGGCCCACCTTGTTTTCTGCGGAGAACACGAGATCCACTCCATACCGGACGTTTTTGGTTTCCTTGGCATGTAGTGTTAACGCTCTCCCCACACCGCATCCGGGAAACACGTATAAATATTTAAGTTTGATTTTAAATTTTTCATCTCGCAGCATCTGCAAGGCAGCTTCACCGCATGGAGAGCCTTATGACGTTTCAAGTCAGCTCACTTGGTTTGCGAAATCTGGGTTCTGCATGCAGCCTAAATCACAGAAATCGCTGTCGGAGGCACTGGACGACAGTTCACTCATCATGAACCACGTTCGACAGACAGCAAAGGACAGCAGGTGCATATTTCGTGGGTTGCAGTCTGCCCGTGACGTCACGGACAGACTTGACACGTCACTATGAAGCCGCCCTCTCGAAACCGAAACTGCTGGTTTAAAGAAGCGGTATTAAAAATATATGCAATGCATCCCCAGCACGGTGTAAGAATATTCAGGTGTTGACACTGCGCTCGCATAAGCGGCCAGAAAATGTTCGGTCGTCGGTCCGTTGAGCGGTGCGCCATCTAATGGCTTGAGACGGAGAGCGCCCGCGAGTAGCTGAATCACGGTGGTGTTACGTCATCGCCGCTGTGCTCGCCGTGCCCTCTCCTGTTGCTCTTTCGATTTCGCCCCTCAACGCCGCTTGGCGGATGCACATTATCCAGCAAAATGGCACAGAAAAATTCACGTTATCAGCAGCATGCGCGTTGCTATGGAGACGACTGCCCCGCTTTTCGTAGCGCCCTCTGCAAGTCATCTGATAAGAACCCGAACATTATCTGGACGCGCGTGGATTGCGGTTTCCCATGCATTGGGGGAAGAGTGTCATCACCTGAGTATATTCTTACACCGTGATCCCCAGGCACCACGACACTCTTTTTAGGGTTCTCGACACCCGTGCTTTCATTTAGAGCAACCCGAAAAATTTTTAAATTCATGTCAGTACTCCTTTAAGGCCGTGCGAGAGCCAGTGGACGTACGGAATTTTTTCTTTCCTGCGGGACATTGTTGTGTGCCGTTTTCTCGCGCCCCTCAGTCATCATGATTAGGCCCTTATACGTAGCTTATCTAGATATCACCGGGGCGTATGACAACGTTAATCGGGAAATTTTGTGGGATATATTGAAAGAAGTGGGCATATAGGACGACTGTATACAGCTTTTGAGGGAAATATACCGAGAAAATACAGTTTGTATAGAATGGGAAGGAATAAGTAGCAAGGACAGCGTTGAAATTAGCAAGGGGCTGAGACAGAGATGTCCTTTGTCCCCGCTGTTATTCATGCTGTACATTGTGAGGATGGAAAAAGCGCTAGAAGGTAGCAACATTGGATTTATTTTGTCACACAAACAGGTCGGCACGATGGTTGAACAGAAGCTTCCAGGTCTATTTTATGCTGATGATATTGTCTTATTGTCTGATGATATACAGCGACTGGAAGATATATGCGGAAGGGAATGTGAGGCTCTAGGACTAGGATTTAGTGCAACAAAATGTGGATTGATGGTATTCAATGATCACGAAGAACATGCGGTCATACAGGGCCAAAAAATACCGAGGGTAAGTGAGTACAAGTACCTCGGAGTATGGGTAAATGAGGGGGATAGATATATGGAGGTACAAGAGAAAGCATCGGTAGCAAAGGGAAAGAGGAACGCTGCAATTATGAAGCACAGAGCTTTATGGGGATACAATAGGTACGAGGTGCTTCGAGGGCTGTGGAAGGGTGTGATGGTCCCGGGGCTTACATTTGGGAACTCAGTGGCGTGCATGAAGTCAGAGGTACAATCAGGAATGGATGTAAATCAAAGGACGGTGGGCCGCCTCGCGTTGGGCGCTCACGGGAAGACGACAAATGAGGCTGTAAAGGGTGATATGGGATGGACAGGCTTTGAAGTGAGGGAAGCTCAGAGCAAAATGAGATTCGAAGAGAGGCTGAGGAAAATGAAGAAGAGTAGATGGGCAGAGAAGGTTTTCAGGTATTTGTATAGAAAAAGCGTTGACACGCAGTGGAGAAAAAGAACTAGGAGGCTCACCAGTAAATATACGGCTAGCAGTGCGGGCGATATGGCAACAAGGAGCATTAAGCGGAAGGTCAGAGAGGCGGAGAGGACTTATTGGATGGCAGCGATGGAAAAGAAGCCGGCTCTGAGTAACTACCGAAAGGGAAACAACGAAATAAGGAGGGAAAGGTTTTATAATAATTCAAGGGGAATCGCTTTACTGTTTGAAGCAAGGTCGGGCTGCCTTAGAACGCGTAGTTATAAAGCGAGATTCAGTAACGAAAAAGAACAATGTACATGCTGCGGAGGAACTAAGGAAACGATGGAACATGTACTGATTGAATGTGGCGATATTCACCACCGGTATACTTGTGGGCACGAGTCTACAGGAAGCCTTGGGTTTTAGGGACAACAATGGAAAGCTGAACACGTCCGCGATAGAAATAAGTAAGGGACGGTTAGAGTATTGGTGGCAGAAAAGTAGAGATAAAGTACAAAAATAAATAATGGGGAAAAAATGAGGTCATTCTGCCTTAAGAGGCAGAGAGATAGACCGTGAATTTATAATTTTTTGGTATATTAACATAGATTTAATCAGTGCAGATAAGGTATTAAGCCAACTTGAAACAAGGAAGTTTTTTTTTACTTTTTTTTTTCTTCGAGCCTGGTGGCAGACATGTCACCGCCCCGTTATTAAGGGGATGCTCATAGCATCCATCCATCCATTCATCCATGCAATGTGTCATCGTTTAAGAGTTGCGCGCGGCTCCGCCGAAATGGTGCAGGGGTTGAATGCCCGCTTCCCATTCAAAAAGCCCGGGCTCCAATCGCAGCTGTAGATGGTGGATATTTATTCTTAGTGCCACATTTTATAGCTGTGGTTGTTTTCCTTTGTTTCTCAAAACTAGCTTCAGTTGCTACGTGTTGCTTCAAAAAGTAACGCGAAATGTGAAGTAAAATAGAAGAAATTTGGCAGTGAGCGTAGTTATTTGCTGCGCCACCGCCCGGGATTGAACAAAAACGTAAAATATGGCCTCCGAGAATTTCGCGAATACGATACTCGAAACGAGATTTCACATTTTACGTTTTGTAGCAATACGTAGCAACAGAAGCTAGCTTTAAGAAACAAAGGAAAACCAATACAGCTATAAAATGTGACACTAAGAATAAAAACCCACCATCTACAGCTGCGATTCGAACCCGGGCCTTCTGAGTGGGAAGCGGGCATTGTACCCTTGCACCACTATGGCGGAGCCGCGCGCAACTCTTAAACGACGACACATCGCAGACTACCGATCGCAGCGCCACAGGCGGATTGACCCTGTTTGGGCGGCCGTTCCGAGCACTCCCCTGTTCTAGTACACTCTAGCAGCGCGTTGCAAGTTTCGAGCTGCTTGCCGTTCTTCTCGTGACGTTACAATTTGTTGCTGTAGCATTCATTCCTTCCCCTTGGGGCGAAAAAATGTGCTACAAACGCTCAACTACGACTGTGAAGACACGTTTGATCAGCCATGTTTTTTTTTATTCTTAGGGGCTCTTCCGACGCCATCTTGAAATGTGATCCGCGACCGAGCCAGCCCCCCCCCCCTCCAAATCTTGTCGGATTATCTTTCACCGTGGGCGGTGGGGGGGGGGGGGGGCGCTTGCTCAGGATTTTACGGTATATGATTGGCTAGCGAGATCCCGTGGGGTTAGGAAAGCGCGCGGGTCTGTATGATTCGCTGGCAAGATCACATGATTTCGTGAATCCGCCGCTACATTTGAAGTGCGCGCGCTTACACCTGACTGGTCAAAGCGAGATCGCGTGACCTGTCGGCTCAGCCAGTGGCGTTTCAGCGCACGCCTCGCGAATCCGTCGGTAGACGTGAAACATGACGTGAAACGTGTAGGCTTTCACGTGATTGGTCAATGCGAGATCACGTGATCTGCCGGCTCGGTTATTGAACACGCTAGCAGCTGGCCGCAGACACCAACTATGGCACAATAGCCTGCGACAGCTTCGCTGTAAGAAGAAAAAAAAGCATTCCACAACTGAAATTTTGACGTCGCTGGACTTCCCATTGTGTACCATTGCCTCTAGAGTCATCGTCCTCTTCATGAACTTCGATCGCTTCGATGCCCAGGCCCTGATCGCTTATCCCTT
The DNA here is from genome assembly GCF_013339695.2 of Rhipicephalus sanguineus. NCBI lineage: Eukaryota > Metazoa > Arthropoda > Arachnida > Ixodida > Ixodidae > Rhipicephalus > Rhipicephalus sanguineus. The sequence continues at coordinate 134,061,075 of NC_051176.1, read as the reverse complement.
CGTGCGCCACGGATGGCGGCGCTGCGAACGGAGCTCCGGTTGCCGCAAGCAGGGGGATTCGGCCTCTGTGATCTGCTAGGCTGCATTTTCATTACAATTTGCTCGCGTAGCACGGCACTCTTCAATTACTAGCTGTATTTTCTTCTAGTGTTGGCTCCATAGATTGCTGCCAGCATTACAGGTGATTAAGAAAACGTTTACCCACAGCCATCGCGATCAGGATCATGCCCTCAAGATAATAGTCTAACTAATCAGGCTAGCTGGTGTTGAATTATGTTACCTGAATGCGCGGACGTCTCGCCAAGCGAATTAACGAAAGTCTACGCAGCTTTGTAAATGAAGTGGGATCAATTGTGGGGGCTTATTCGCGACACTTGGCTCACAACTGTGGTCACAACCTGCGTATGCAAAATGTTTGCTGAAAAAATAAAATTTGTTCACTGACAAGTGTGCCGTTTTTTTTCTAAAAGAGCCAAATACAGAAACTGAAACTGGGCTAAATTTCACGGCAGTGTAAAGCGCCCAAGTCTCTTTCCCTTTTAACACTAATGTAATCAAAATGGGACCATTCCTCATTGTAACTAAACTCAAAAAGCAGCTTCGAATATAAAATGAGCCAAATCCTGCATCCGTTTCAGTAAGACTGAGCCGGGTTCATTAAAACAGCGTCGCCTCAACAATCGTGACCAAAACAAGCATCCAATCTGTTTCATGCGTGTCCTAGTTGCTTTCCTACCGTGCTTTCGTTCCACAATTAGTTTTTCTTGGGCGACTTGCTACTTAGTGAAGGACATGATGTTGTAGGGCAAAACTCGAACATGAAGAGTCAGATGCCGATTTTCCTATTTCTTTCTGCTTTTTAGTGTTTCTTTTCGAGTATGGCGCTAAAGTATCTTGTCCTTTCACTCCAAGCCGGCACATTTGAAGTAGAAGACACTTCAACTGAAGACATTGGGCACCGATCTATTCCTTGAAGAAGAAGTGGTCCGAAACGGTGCGACATAAAACGAGCTAAGAAGAAGAAAAGCTAAAGCATTTGTGAAGGCGATTCATTAGATGTCAAGGACAAGAAGACGCTGCCGACAGTGCAGAATGGTGCGCCTTTTGCCTGGAAGGACTACAGGACCACTCGCTCTTCAAGTCTAGTCATTCCCATTACGCCCATACAACAAAGGACGGCACCGACGGAAGTACGAGGAGGGTGTTAAGTTAATTTTGTTGTAAAATATTGCTATATCGTTCATTCGCCGCGATTTAGACTTTTTTTACGAGCAAAAGGGGATGGATGTATGGAGGGATGGATGGATGCTTTGAGCGTCTCCTTTATAACGGGGCAATGACACGTGTGCCACCAGGCTCGACAAAAAATAATAGTAAAAAAACATTTTCCTTTTTTTTTTGTTGACCTAATGCCTTGGCAACTTCGAATAAATCGATCTTACTATAGAAAAAAACAAACAAATTCACAGGTTCTCTGCCCCTTACGGCAGAATATGCTTATTTTTCCCACTATTTATTTTTGTCCTTTCTCTCTAGTTTTCTGCCATCAGTGCTTTAACCGTACGTCTCTTATTTCTATCGCGGACATGCTCAGCTTTCCATTGTCCCTAAAACCCAAGGCTTTATGTAAGCTCGTGCCCAAGCGTACACCTGGGTGGATATCTCCACATTTAATCAGAACATGCTCCGTAGTTTCCTTAGCTCCCCTACAGCATGTACATTTTTCTTTACTGAATCTCGCTTTATAGCTACGCGTTCTAAGGCAACCCGACCTTATTTCAAACAGTAAAGCGTTTCCTCTTGAATTATCATAAAATGTCTCCCTCCTTATTTCGGTTTTGCCTTTTCGGTAGTTACTGAGAGCCGGCTTTTTTTTCCATCGCTGCCATCCAATAAGTACTGTCCGCCTCTCTGACTTTTCGCTTAACGCACTTTGTGGTCATAACGCTCCTATAGTTCTTTTTCTTCACTGTGTGCCAACGCTCTTCCTATATAAATAACGGAACACCTTATTTACCCATCTACTGTATTCCATACTCCTTAGCCTGTCTTCGAATCTCATTTTGCTCTGAGCTTCCCTCACCTCCAAATTTGCCCATCCCGTATCGCCCTTTACAGCCTCATTTCTCGTCTTCCCGTGAGCGCCCAGAGCGATGATGATGAGTTGGTGGCCAACCCTTCGCAACGGGTGCACGTGGAATCCACGCCCTAGCCAAACATGAAGCTGATGGATGGATGGATGGATGGATGCTATGAGCGTCCCCTTTATAACGGGGCGGTGACAAGTGTGCCACCAGGCTCGAAAAAAAAAACCTTTACTCTTTTTTTTTTAGCGTTGGCCTAGTGTCTTTACTTCAATTAAAACTATTTTACTCCAGAAGAAAAAAAAAACCTTAAGTTTTCAGCTCCGTTCTGTGCCCTTTACGGCAGAATGTCCTTATTTTTTCCCCATTATTTATTTTTGTCCTTTCTCTCTAGTTTTCTGCCACCAATACTCTAACCGTCTCTTACTTATTTCAATCGCGGGTGTGTTCAGCTTGCCATTGTATCTAAAACCCAAGGCGTCATGTAGGCTCGTGCCCAAACGTACACCTGGGTGGATGTCTCCACATTCAATCAGAACATGCTCCGCCGTTTCCTGATCTTCCCCGCAGCATGTGCATTGTTCTTCTTCTTTACTGAATCTCGCTTTATAACTACCCGTTCTAAGGCAACCCGATCTCGCTTCAAACAGTAAAGCGCTTCCCATTGAATTGTCGTACAATGCCTCCCTCCTTATTTCATTTTTGCCCTTTCGGTAGTTACTCAAAGCCGGTTTTTTCTCCATAGCTGCCATCCAGTAAATCCTCTCCGCCTCTCTGACTTTTCGCTTAACGCTCTTTGTTGACATACTGCTTACACTACCAGCCGTATATTTACTAGTGAGCCTCCTAGTTCTTTTTCTCCACTGTGTGTCCACGCTCTTCCTATACAAGTAACGGAACACCTTCTCTGCCCATCTACTCTCCTTCATATTCCTTAGCCTTTCTTCGAACATTATTTTGCTCTGAGCCTCCCTCGCCTCAAAACCTGCCCATCCCATATCGCCCTTTACAGCCTCATTTGTCGTCTTCCCGTGAGCACCCAACGCGAGGCGTCCCACAGTCCTTTGATTTATATCCATTCCCGATTGCACCTCTGCCCTCATGCACACCACTGAGTTCCCAAAAGTAAGCCCCGGAACCATTACACCTTTCCACAGACCTCGAAGCACCTCGTACCTTTTGTATCCCCACAATGCTCTGTGCTTCATTATTGCAGCATTTCTCTTTCCTTTTGCTGCTGAGGCTTTTTCCTGTACCTCCATGTACCTGTCACCCTCATTTATCCATACTCCAAGGTACTTGTATTCGCTCACCCTCGGTATTTCTTGGCCCTGTATTGACACCGCCTGATCACAAGGGTCATTGAATACCATCAATCCACATTTTGTTACACTAAATCCTAGTCCTAGAGCTTCCTCTTCCCTTCCGCATATATCCACCAGCTGCTGTATATCCTTTCGACTGTCAGCAAATAAGACAATTCAAAACGTACAGCGCCATCTGTCGACAATCATATAAGCTCAATCCACCACGTCTTGTTGGGCGCGAAAACGAAACCAGTCGCATATCGCAGCCTTTCAGGTGCTTGCTGATAATTTACCTTCGTTCTGCGATGACGTCCCATGCTTCGTGCGCTGTTCAGGCAATGCGGGAGCTCTGACAATGCCGGGACAAGGTAACACTATTTTTAACCGAATTTATCAGTGACCTGAATGAAGAAAACGAATGTACGGACGCGAACTTGTTTGGCCAACAAGGTCGGCACTGTGCTTTGGTTCGGAAATGATCGGCGCGGTCAAAAGCGCTCTTCAACCTCAGTTCTTATTTCTCCGTGCAGTTTAGTTGCTCGCGTGCAACATGAGCTACACTTGCAGAGCAGTATAGTACGATATATGCACTTTAAAAGAGACTGCCGACGTCGCACACGCCCGAGACAGCATGATTGATCAGCATGAGCTTGTCGGTATTGCAGATCGACGAAAGCAATGATTTACGTATATAAACGTGTGTAGGCAGTGCCACAGACGCTGCTGCGCGCGTCCGCGGTAAATCAGTGCCGCCACACGAGACTCGATCGGCGCAAAGATTCCAACAGGCATCTCTTTGCAAGCTTCCCAAGGCATTACGCGTCGAAGTACATAGCTCCGCGCATGCCGCGCCTGCCCTTAGCTTTACACCCTCTTACCCCCCCCCCCCTTTTTTTATTTTTATTTAGCTTTCTTCGGTCAGCGTGCGCTGCGAACACGGAGCGAAGAGTTATGGAGCCGTATACAGTAGATAGAGATGTTTGTTTGGTAGATCATATCATTCGTCTTTACTGAGGTTGGGCCCCGGGGGCGTAAGTTTCCGTCATGTTAAGATGAGTGCGATGATCGTGGCGTCGCCTGCAGGCAGACACTCTCCTACCCTAAACCATACATACTACCTAACATAGATACCGACACACACGCACCGCAGTGCAGGTTCTGCGACACTGAAACATCCACCCTGTGCCACATGGTATGGGAATGTCCACACAATCCACCCATGCCACCCAGGACACAACCCAACATAAAAGGGTGGGAGGCAGCTCTGTCCAGCTCGGATCCGAAGACCCAAAAGGCCCTCGTGAAATGTGTGAGGACAGCTGCCCGCGCCAATGGGATCCCGGACTAAGGATCCCACTCACCGATCTTCTTACAAACCATATACACGTTTTAATATCTCTTTCTCACACTCATCTTTCCGCTGATCATGTGCCCTCGCATGCTGTTCGCAATAGCGCGCGGTTATGCACGCATCCGTGGCATGCGAAAGTAAAGAGCGCAATGTTTTAAAAAGATGTGTCAATGAGCGCACACGCTTAGCGTTCAAGAAAACCAGAACGACAGTACTAAATCCGCGCGATAGGCGATAGATTGCGACCACCAAACATAAACAACCAGTGTACAGTAAAAGAGCATTACTCGGGCCGCTCTCTTTGTAAACAGTTGAAGCGCGTGATCAGTATTTTTGTTTTGTTTGCGGTGCACCACTCATGCACATGTCCATGCCTTGTTTATTTCGAAAAAACTACGACACACACCAATATAAATGTAACTAAGCTTCCATAGAAGCCCATACGTTCAGAAAATGGCGGCTGATCAGCTGATCATAAAGTTACTGTACATGCTACCTTTACTACCTTTGCAGTAACTCTTACAGTAACTTTAGCTGCTCATGGGGCTTAGCGCCGTCTGTGTGAGGATGGTACAGTTCCGGCGGAACAAAAAACAAAGCGGGCGTGCCGTAATAGTTGTAAACAATAACTCCCCTTGCTGATGTCGCTGGAAATAGCTAGGATTTAATAAAAAGTTATTTCCTGTAACGACCCTTTAACTTTTTTTAATGACATCACACGTCGTTCGTCGCTTAAAATTCCGAACAACGGAATTCAACCGACGGAGCACGCTTAGCAACCAAACACGCGTAGCACGCTGTATATAAACAATCAAGGAAGCCGGAGCCCCAACGCTGGATGCAGTCATTGATCGAAAATGGGCCATTATGTTCGGCAAGGCCATGGAACAGTCATGGGAACAGTCCAACGTAGAGGTGTGCACGGGCTCCGGGTAGCCCGAAAGCCCGAGCCCGACCCGGCCCGCGGGCCGGGCTCGGGCGGGCCGACGTATTTTCACCTCGGGCCCGGGCCGGGCTCGGACTACTTGGAGTTTTATCGGGCCGGGCTCGGGCCCGGCGCAAAGCCCGACTCAAGTTCGACATATAGAGAAGGAGCGGGAATTGTTTTCCAGCACGCATACAGCGCCTTTTCGGCGACCGCCCTTTACCGCTTTTCCTTTCCATTCGCTACTTTAAACAAAAAAGGTGAGCAGGTAAAGCACTGCCTCTGTTGCACTCCGACAAACAGAGAAGTATCACCACCTGAGCTATAGTGACGGCGCCACGCGACTGTTCCGCGTTAGATTTAAGGCCAAATCCCATATGAGTGAAAATGCACGCGACAGCGACGAGCGACCTGACGTAGATCGCCTTCGTGCAAGCTGATGCTTGCATGGGCATACCCCATACACGTGACCGCTTTGGCGAGCGAACTCCTTTGTTGCTATGAGGCCGTCTACTTGTATAGCAAAAGTGCCGCGAACAGTCTCTATTAGAGACTGTTCGTCGTGTGTCGTTTGATCATATTTGATATGCTCAATAAAATGTCAAATTACCGGAAAATGATGTTTTGTTTTCGCAGCGAACCTTCAAAAAGCCGGGCCGGGCCGGGCCGCGCCGGGCCCGGGATTGTGTTTTCGTACGTCGGGCCGGGCCGGGCGGGCTCGCAGCCCTTTGCCGTCGGGCTCGGGCGGGCCTTCGACGAAGACAACGGGCCCGGGCCGGGCTCGGGCTCGGAAATACGGCCCGTGCACAGCTCTAGTCCAACGTTCTTAGATTACTTCAGTTGGCAAAGAGCGCGGCCTTCCAGTGGCGCGGAGCGGCTTGCCGCGATCGCCAACCAGGCGGGGGCGCTGCAGGGGCGTTAGGATTAAAGTCCCTGGATATTTTTGGGAAAGTACCGTCTTTCTTTTAACCGAGCCGCCACGCCGAGCACCCTCCTTTCCCGCCTTCCACCTCCCCGCTTCACGGGCCGTCGCCCGGGAAACGCGCGCGTTATCAGCGTGACATAGCATTCTTGATAGGAAAGTGGTGCGAGCCGGGTTATATGGCCGGCGCCAGCACGGTGGCCGTTTGGGAGAGGATATAGATAAGGTTTGGACACTTGGGAGAGGAGGGTTGGACACTTTGGAGAGGATATGGAGGTGAGTGTCGCTACTTTCTATATATAGGGGCCGAGACTACCACAGCGATTAACTCGATGTGGTAATCGCTTGAGTGAAACGCGCGTTTAGAAACAAGCAGCATGTAAAACAGGGCATGAAAAAAAAAAGTTAAATATAAGGCAAACACTGCACAGTGTGCCTACCTTCATTTCGTTTCCCGATGTAACCGGCATTAATTTTTCGCCTGTATATGCGCAAATCATTTTAGGTTCCCGTAATGCTCAGTCATATTCCAAAATCACCTGAATACGTATTACGCCTGCTGAAAAGCCTACCAAATCAAAAACCTGCAAGAAAGCCAGAAGAAATACGTCTTGTCATTTTCATACGATTTTGTGAAACAGAATGCAACAGGTGCATTTGCAGTGACGTATTTACAGGGTGTGTGCGAGTATTTGAAAATTTCGATATTCAAATGGAACAGTGCCTTCTTCGATTCTATCAACGAATAGCAGCCATTTGTAAGCCCGAATATTTTATGAATATTTCAAAATGTCAGTGCAATGAAGTAATGCCAGAATTGGCGCGAAGTTACGATAACTGTCATCCCTGTAACTGTCATCCCGATAACTGTCATTCCAGTGCGTTCCTCCCGCCATACGCCTGCAAATACTGTGTACCTATAGCCCATTCTAACGCGTATGGACCTTCTTTTACGGCAAAGCTGTATATGAGTATGGGCGAAACCTAAATTTTCAACATGAATTTTCGGCAATGTATATACTTTCATGTATTCATGTACCCACTCGCATGGGCCGTGAAGAGCCTGCACTATACTAAAAAAAAAAGGAATACCCTTCTATCTGACATCGTCCTAATCAAACTGCCTTACTGGCATTATACTTCTCATGTAATGTCTAATTTTGAGACCTTTGTGTATAATAAATAAATAAATAAATAAATAAATAAATAAATAAATAAATAAATAAATAAATAAATAAATAAATAATACGAGGACGTGAACATTAATTTACATTTGTTCTAAGAACGGCTGTTTCAGATTCGCGGCTTATTCAAAAAGTATACCACGTTCAATTCTATTCGCTTCTGTCACTATTCCATTCGGCCTCAATAATCCCTATCCGCACACCCCGCAGCCGCTACGTCCGTTCAAGCTGGTTACGATGACGGAACGGAACGGGAAGCCTTCACATATTAGCTTTAATTTCTTTTTTGCGGATGCGACCTTTTCTGAAGACCTCAGGCTTTTGCAAAGCGTCTTTGGCAGCAAAGTGCATTCTTAACAACACGTATGAGTGAAGCTCTGCAACTGTGGTGGTCCGCCTCGGTGGTGCAGTGGTTATGGTGCTCGACTGCTGACCCGAATGTCTCGTGTTCGATCCTAGCCGTGACAGTCGCATTTCGATGGATGTGCTACAGGACCGTGTACGGTGCGATGACAGCCGGAAGTCTAAATGACAAGGAAATGGTTGAAATATATTCTGACATCCTGGGTCATTTCTTCGAATTTATGGACGTCGCTTGAATTATTAACTGATAGCATGTAGCAGCTGTGAGTAAACTTAGGATACAAAAAGCGTGGTAAGAATGCTAGATAAAGAAAAAAAAAACATAGCGCAGAATTACTTGTCACTGCTGAGATGTAGGTAGGAAATTCAGTTGGGCGCTGGGCTCTGTATATACAGGGTGTTTTTTTTAGGCAATACAGTTTTTTAAATAAAATTCTATGACTCTCAGGCTCCTGTCATTTTCACACATGAACTCTCTGTCGAGGCGGAACTACTTTCCTGCGGCTAAAATGACTTTGACGCGACTAATTAACAAAAACTAATTAAATATACTTCTTAATTATTAACTTTAGGGCCATTGTTTATATTAGGAAGTTGTAGTGCATGAAAATTTATGACATACCCATTTTTTTAGAAATCACAAAAGTTGCACGTGGTTCGAGATATTCATCACTGAATTTCAAGGGTGAAATCGAATCGGATCACGCCTGGCGCGCACAAATCACGGCGGAACACCGGAACAACACGTGGCAGGGAAGTGACAAAATTTGAATGAAGGCGCGCCGAAGCAAAATCACAAAAATTGGCAAGCATTCTGAAATGCACAAGTAGACAGGTGAATGTTTGCGGGCGATGGGTGGTGCTTATCTGTTTCTTTCTGAAACTATAAAGAGGCGCGAAAACCTATTTCGCCTGTCTGCAAGAAGAAGCGCCGCAGTGGCCGCCCCTGTGTTTTATGCTTTCCAGACAAAGATTGATATTGCGGTTTTCTTGTGTACAGTTCAAAAGAAACGGATAAGCACCAAACACGCATATACGCGCAAAAGTAAGGCGATGCGCAGACACAAGTGAGATGACTTGCAGCTTTTCACGAAACCGTACGGCCGCGGCGCGCCTTCATTCAGATGTCGTCACTCCCTTGAGTTCCGTTCTGACGTAGCAGAACGGTCGCGCTTCGTGCGATCAGTTTCGATTTCGCCCTTGAAATTCGATGACGAATATCTCGAACTACCTGCAACTTTTGCGATTTCTAAACAAATAGGTATGCCATAAATTGGTAGGAACTACAACCTCTTAATATAAACACCTGCCCTCAAGTCAATAATTAAAAAGTTAATTAACGAGTTTTTGTTAATTAGTCGCAACGGTGTCAGTTTAACTGCGGAAAAGTATTTCCGCCTCGACGTGGGATTCGTCAGTGAAAACGACAGGGTACCTTACTGTCATAGGATTTTTATTTAAGAAATCTGTATTGTCTAAAGAAAAACACCCTGTATACATAGTTTTCACGGAGAGGAGGAGCGTAGCCTCGAACCAGTGCATTTTCATCACTCTCTCTCTCTCTCTTTCCTCCGCGTGTACGATCGTCCGGCCACTGCCGCTGGTGTGTGGGTTTCCCGCGCTTTGCATTGCGTGGCGCGTGAGAGGTCAGTGCGTTTCCATTTTTCGACGCGCTAAAGCAATTGTGCTGCCGAAAATAGAAATGTCGGACGATAACAGGTCGACAGGCTACCACTTGGCTGTGTTTGGCTACGACAACAGCTATCGGAAGCGTATAAGACTGGCAGCCATGCTAAGTGCTAATGCTTTTAAATGAATTCGCTTCTCTTAGGTCGCACGCCTTCATCTCCAACAAACAGTATATTATGTGTGGTGTCTGCACTTATGGTCATTCCTTCAATCACCTACCAGCTTGGGATTGTGCTTGGGTGCTGCTCACTTTGTCATCTGCACCAGAGAGAACCGATGTCAAAGCTGACGATTAATACACAAAATGTTTGGCAAAGCGTTGTTCTCTCGTATCATCAACATATATGATTCCTATGCTACAGCACGTGATTTAAAATGCCTGCGGCTAGAGAATGTTCCATCTTAGTGCGTGCAGTTTCGAGATTATCGAATTGCCACTATCCAATCGACATGACAGAAAGGCCCGCATGACATGTGTTCTTTGGCACAGGTACGCGCCTCTAACGTTTCGTCGAAAGCGCGTTCTTCACCGACTTGTAAATTTTGTGACGATAACTGGGGTAGCGTTACGACAACCGCACTGCCCTTACAAAAATGCAGATTGAGTTTTAATTGACCTGGAACCGAGCATGTATTGAGTCAATTGCAGGTCAATTCAACCGCATTGTCTATTGGGTCAGCTCGGTACAGATTTAATTGACTAAAGGTAAGAAAGCGCCAATTTACTCACACTCTGACTTTCAAAAAACTAAGTGTCAATTGACCCACACTGTATACGCGTTAAATTGACTTTCAATAAAACTAAGTGTCAATTGACCCGCAATGTATATGCATTTAATTGACTTTCAAAAAACTAAGTGCCAATTGACTCACACTGTTTACGCATTTAATTGACTTTAAAAAATCTAAGCGCCAATTTACTCCCACTCTATACGCATTAAATTGTCTTTCAAAAAACTAAGTGCCAATTGACTCGAACTCAACGTATGCATTATTGACCGGCTACTGAGCCCTCTCAATATAGCATGCAGTGCTACCTCAAGTCTTTTATGTTTTATGCTTCTCTAGCTTGCGATATGACATTTTCACTTTTTTTTGCATCACAGAAGTGTAATGTCCTAATGTACCTGGAATTATTTTTCTTGTTTATATAGAATAATGTTCTATATAGCTACAAAAGCACCATGAAGCACGCATGTGCAGGGCATCTCCTTAGGTATAGGGCCAAGTTTCACCGCAGGGCCTCCCTCCCGGCCGCCCCCCTTTCTTTTTCGTTGTTGAGTACAAAAAAAAAAAAAAGCAACGGAAAAACGAAAATTAAGCGAGCTAGGTGCTTTGATCGAAGGTCGCAAGATCGATGTTGCTGGTCCCCGCGGCTGTCGACGGGGTAAAGGGGAAGCTAACAGTTCTTTGAAAGCAAGATCAAAGGTTTTTCTCACCATGAATTGTCAAAAAACATGCGTAGCCATATGACCCGCTATGACGGATCGTGTCGTGGTCAAGTGCGACACTTGCATTTACTTCAATGATGCGATAAAATTTTGTTTTCCGAGATTAGCAAAAATACCGTTGATTCAATGTTTATTGGAATGTGTATTCAATGCTTTGACAAGCAGTGTCTTTATTATTATTATTTTATTACTATTTATTCATGAGAAGTACGTTATCGCGTTAAATAGTCCGTTGCAACGATGATCCATCGCTTCCCTGACAACGAAGTGGGAAATGGGCCAAGTAAGTCCATTCCCACTTGTGCGAAAGGGGCTTCTGGTGGCTCTATAGGTTGGAGGAGACCTGCTGGCTTCAGTGGTGGTGTTTTACGTCTTTGGCAATCCCGGCAAGTTCTTACGTAGTGCTGCACAGAATTTTGTAACTTTGGCCAGTAATATTTCGTGCGAATACGTGCCAACGTTCTGCTCACTCCTAAGTGTCCTGCTGACGGGTCATCGTGGCATGCTTCCAAGATCTCGGATCGTAACGCTGTAGGAACGACAAGCAGGAATGTCTCTGTACTATGTTCGAAATTTCTCTTATACAAGACGTCATTTCGGAGGACGAACGTCGACAAGCCACGGGAAAAAGCACGAGGAATATTGACGGGCTGTCCCTCTAAGTACTTGATAAGGAGCACTAATTCAGGGTCAGATTTCTGGTGCTGTGCCATTTGCGACGAAGTCACGGCTCCCAAAAAGGAATGTCTAGTCCACTTTCCGTGGAGGCGGCTTCCGTGCATTCAACTGGTGCACGTGACAAACAGTCAGCATCACTATGCTTGCGACCGGACTTGTAGACAACCGTTATGTCGTATTCCTGCAATCGCAGGCTCCATCTCGCAAGACGTCCTGACGGATCTTTAAGATTTGCCAGCCAGCAGAGTGAATGGTGGTCACTGATGGCTCGGAAAGGTCTGCCGTATTAGTATGGCCGAAACTTACTGATGGCCCAAACCACCGCGAGACATTCTTTTTCTGTCGTCGAGTAGTTGATCTCGGCCTTCGAAAGTGTACGACTAGCGTACGCAATGACCCGCTCTACACCATTCTGCCACTGAATGAGCACGGCCCCGAGACCTAAGTTGCTTGCGTCTGTGTGAATATCAGTCTTGGCTTTCTCGTCAAAATGTGCGAGGACTGGGTGGCTCTGAAGGCGCTGTCGCAGTTCGTTGAAGGCATCCTGCTGTTCCTTCAGCCAAATGAAACGCGCGTCGTCCTTTGTCAGCCGCGTTAGTGGTTCGGCAATCTTCGAAAAATTTTTGACAAAGCGACGGTAATAAGCGCAAAGTCCCAGGAACCGTCTAACCGCTTTTTTGTCCGTTGGTTGTGGAAATTTTTCTACTGCCGCTGTCTTCTCAGGGTCCGGACGAATGCCTTCAGCACTGACGACATGGCCAAGAAAGAGGAGCTCTTGGAAACCGAAGTGACATTTCTGTGGCTTTATCGTCAGATCTGCCGTACTAATGGCTTTCAGCACAGATCGCAGTCGTTCTACATGCTGCTCAAAGGTAGCAGAAAAAACCACAACATCGTCAAGATAAACGAGACAGGACTGCCACTTCAGTCCGGAGAGCACACTGTCCATCATCCGCTGAAACGTTGCGGGAGCTGAACAAAGGCCGAATGGAAGTACCTTGAATTCGTATAGCCCGTCCGGTGTCACGAATGCAGTCTTCTCGCGATCTCGTTCGTCCACTTCGATCTGCCAGTATCCGCTTTTTAGGTCTAGGGAAGAAAAGAACTTCGCATCTCTTAGTCTATCCAGAGTATCATCAATTCTCGGAAGAGGATAAACATCTCGCTTAGTGATGGAGTTCAGCTTTCGGTAGTCAATACAGAAGCGTAGGGACTGGTCTTTTTTCTTTACAAGTACCACCGGCGACGCCCACGGACTGGCGGATGGCTGAATTACGTCGTCTCTGAGCATTTCCTCGACCTGATTTCCGATAGCTTCTCTTTCTTTTGTGACACCCTGTAGGGGCGCTGGTAGATAGGTCTGACTGACTCGTCGACAATGATGCGATGTTTGGTAATAGGCGTTCGTCGGACTTTGGATGACATTGAAAAGCATGCGACGAATTCTCTCACGAGGTCCTCTATTTGTTCTTTCTGGCTTGGCAATAGTCGCTGGTCGATGTCAATGGACTCGAGTACAGAATCCACGTCTTGGGAATCAGGTGGTGACGTCTCAGAGGCGCTCAGGTCCGCAACTTGGACGAAGTCATGGATGCTTGCAATGACGGTTCCCTTTGCTAGGTGCTGTACCTCATTTCCAAAGTTTGTGAGCAAGACGTTAGCACATCCGTCACGAAGCTGGACAAGGCCTCTTGCCATGCAGATTCCCTTTTTGAGTATGAGTCCAGCGTTGCTGTCGGCGAGCCCTTTATGATCACTGAACGCATTGCTCCTTACTGTAACAGCTATGCTGGACCTCGGAGGTACCACCACGTCGTCGTCCGCAATGCAAAGATCATTCACTTTTTCTTCTGTGTCAAACGTTGCAATCGCGTGCCTCGTAGAAAATGAGACGCATGATTCCGGCAAGTTAATTACAGCGCCGTTAGCCTTCAGGAAGTCCATACCAATAATTAAGTCTCTAGAGCATTCCGGAAGCACCACGAAACTTGCGACGTATGTAAAGCCCCTTATTCCTATTCTAGCCGTACACATTCCCGTCGGGTCGATGAGGTGTCCCCCTGCGGTGCGCACTTGCGGTCTATTCCAAGGAGTCAGTACCTTGTTCAGTGTCCTGGCAAGGTCGCCACTGATTACTGAGTAATCCGCACCTGTATCCACTAGTGCGTTCACTTCGCAGCCGTCGACGAATACACGCAAGTCGGAAGCGACGTCGCGATCACTGCAGCGGCTTCTTAAGGCCCGAACACACGTACGCGTTGCAGCGCGTCAACGCGTGACTTTTTGACGCGGCGTCGCGCCCTCTCCCTATGGGGAGAGAGGGCGCGCGGCTACGCGAAGCTGCGCGCCCTCCCTCTCCACAGGGAGAGGGCGCGACGCCGCGTCAAAAAGTCACGCGTTGACGCGCTGCAACGCGTACGTGTGTTCGGGCCTTTAGTCCGTCGTCGTCGTTCGGAGTCAGCGATGGAGGTTCTTCTGTTTCAGCGTCGGCAGCGGCCTTACCTCCACAGGTCGCTGACTCTAGTTTTCCCGACGCGGACTCTGTGAACGGCGCCTTGGAGTGGGAGAGGCTGATGATCGACGGGGGCTCGGCGACCGATATCTCAATGGCGCTGTGGAGCGAGGCTGATGTTGCTGAAGGTCATGTGGGCCCTGACGAGTTGACAGGTATTGCTCAATTTCGAAAGGACGCTCACCGTTTCGAGGCCGAGGTGCATTCACTGCGAAACCACGAAGCCCCGCCTGGCGATATTGGCACATTCGATAGAGGTGGCCGGCCTCTCCACAGTGGTAGCAGAGAGGTACTCTGTCAGGAGTGCGCCATATATCTGTCTTCCTTGGTCTCCTATCCGGTGGCGGGGACGTGCTCGATGACGCAGTGCTGTACACCGAAGCGGCTGCGATGTCCATACGGGCGGGAGGCCCTTGCAGTAGAGCGTCGGCATATGAGGATCTCTGCGGTCGCTGCGGTGGCGCTTCTGTCTGGGCGTATTGCTGAGGTCCCCGAATGGGTTGGGGATCCCGAACGGCCATTCTCACTTCCTCGCGCACCACGTCGGCCAGTGACGACACAGCTGGAGCGCTATGGTCCAACCGCTGCCTCTGGAGCTCCTCTCGCACTACAGATCGCACCAGTTCACGCAAGAACTCCACGCTGTTTCCAAATACAGCCGGCACTGAGTCTATGGAGGCAATGCCCAGATCCCGGTTGTACATCCTCGCTCGTTGCTGAAGCGTTCTTTCCATTGTGGCTGCCTCAGAGCGGAACTCAGCGACGGTAGACGGTGGACTCCGAACCAAACCAGCAAACAGTTCCTGTTTCACACCTCGCATTAGATGGCGAAGCTTTTTGTCCTCGCTCATGTTCGGATCTGCTCGGCGGAAGAGACGGACATGTCCTCTACATACATGCCACACTTTCATTATTCCGCTGGTTTCTTGCTTGTAGAGCAGCTTCGGCTCTCTCCCTGCGATCGGTACTCGGGTAGGTGGCAAGCAGCTCCCGTCGGAAGTCATCCCAGGACAAGATGGCAGCCTCGTGGTTTTCAAACCACGTTCGTGCAGAGTCTTCCAGCGCAAAGTAAACACGTCGTAGCTTGCGATCCACATCCCAGCCGTTGACCTTCGCGACGCGCTCAAAGCGTTCGAGCCAGTCCTCTGCGTCTTCGTATGCGTCGCCGTGGAAAGGTTCGGGCGTCATCGGCGGATCCACTATAATTTGTGCTGGCGTGACCTGAGAAGTCATTTTGGTAGCGTCTTCGCTGACAGCTGCTGCTGTTCTTGTGCAACACAAAGGTGAAAACTCGGGGACCTCACCGCGTAGGCGACGACTGCTGCGCTGATGAACAGGAGTCAGCTCGTCGGGTCCAAGTCTTCTTTGCTCCGGGCCGCTTCCTCCAACTTCAGAAGAGCTTGGGTTCATACCCCGCACCTCCACCAGATTTGTCACGCAAAGGTCAAGAAGCACACTTTAATTAATAGCTTAAACTGGGCGAACTTGTGCCCTATAAACAAACAAGTTAGATAAAACAATGGCTATGTCTATCCTGCAGGAACGCCTTCCTCTTGTTCACCAGAGTTCGGCACCTCTTCTTCTTTTTTTGTCCCGTGCAGTTCGCACGTGCCTGAGTTGTCAGCGGTGATCCTGGCATGCTCCATCGACGCTTTGCTTCCTCTGTTTCCCACACACGCCGTAGACAACGTGGAGGGCGTAGCAACTGCTGGGGCGCGTAATTTGAATGTATCTTGCGTCAATACCTGATGCTTCTTACTGAACACAATAAGGGTTGAATATACACTCCCCTAAACTGTTTCAATTGAAACTGAGTACACACAGTCAATAGCTGGTCAAAAGCTCCTTTTGACTCGCACAAAAGACGCTAAACTGACACGCAAAATATGATTTTCAATAGAAACACGGTGGTCAATATCCTTGTGTAACTCAATAGAAAAAGTCAATTGGCGCTCACAAAAGACGCTAAATTGACACGCAAAATATGATTTCCAATAGAAACACGGTGGCCAATATCCTTGTGTAACTCAATAGAAAAAGTCAATTGTCGCTCAACTGGCGCTCACAAAAGACGCTAAATTGACACGCAAAATATGATTTTCAATAGAAACACGGTTGCCAATATCCTTGTGTAACTCAATAGAAAAAGTCAATTGGCGCTCAATTTAAACACAATACATCCTATAGAGAAAAGTCAATTTAGCCTTAATTAAACCTCTATAAGCATTTTTGTAAGGGTGTTATTATTATTTTTTTTTTCGCGTGGCAACCAGACGGTGGCGGTTCTACCGTCGCCATCTTGCGAGTAGTTCTTCCTGAGACACCAGGCGACGCCACTCAGTCATGTTTCCAAAAAAAGGGAGGAAAATGTGCTCTTCACTGTCGCAGCAGGTGGTGGCGAGGAGCCTGCACCTGTTGCAACTAATCTCTCCTTTTCAGGGGTGCAGCTGTTGCCAAGACTCCCCCCCCCCCCCCCCCCCGGTTCACCAAGAAAAAAATTGGCCGCGTATCTGCGTGCTTCGCTGCAAATGTCGTCTAAATACGATAGAAGAGGCGCTGCGTGAGATATGGACGCCATCTGGCAATACGTCGGGAAACATGAGTGCTGGGTTGCGGGCTTGTAGTCCAGGCGCAGCAGCAGGCGAAGGGCGGCGGTGACCAACGCGACCGGCGGGGACGCCAGCCAGCCCGAACACGCGGTTTGGCGCGAAGCGCCGAAGCAGAAGAAACGTCCGCACTCAACGAGTACTCTCCGCACATTCATTTATTTACACGTCGCCTGGGTAAAACGGGAATGCCAGAGCGGCGCCCCATGGCATTCGTACAGTGCAATACTGAACCGAAACCGAAACACAACAATTAGCTCGTGCAGAGGGCACGGAGGAAAGCAAGTTTCAGCACAGTCGCATTTTCAGCGCAGCTTAAGAAACTAGGGTCTCTAGAATTACGTATCTATGTATTTTCTGTTAAAGGAACACATTACCTAATACTTACCTAGTGATGTTGCGCCTCAGATATGCGTAACGTTTGCTTTTTGATCAACAATGTACACAAGTATGAACCTAGTCAGCCGTTCAAGATGGCTGGCTCTTGGGCAAGTGGTTCAACTTTGGCCGGGTGGCTGAATCGAGTGACGTGCCGACAAACAGAAAGACAGACAGACCAAAATTTCTGCGTTTAAGTTCCCCAAAAAGGACTATCGTCTTTAAAAAAGGCACACCGCCCAGACAGCCTTTGTACTCCCTTGTAAGTGTCCAGAAAAGAGGCGCCCCCTCTCTCTCGTGGAAAGGCATAACTATTTACAATAGAGCGGTTAGGTGCTGAGCCATGCTGCCGATAGGGTTGCTGGAAATAGTGATTCGGTTTCTGAACCAACTTCTGACTTCTCGAAGAAGCTTGACATTGGCCCTGAAGACCGGCAGTGTTGGCTTGCGTAGTAATTAGAGATGCCTCCGCTGTCATCACTTTTGGTTCGACTGTAAATGTAGTGTGGGTGTCGCACATGTGCCGCTTGACCTCATACATATGTCCCAACATTCAGAAGCTCCCCAGAAAGCCTTCGTTGAAAAGGTCCACAGGAGAGACACGTTTGAGCGCTTCTACGTGTTTTTTGAAGGTCTCATTAGAGAGTTTTAGCTAGTTACGGAAATACGGTACGCAAATACGCTACCGTATGACGGTACCGCTCCTCCTTTCCAGGTCGTCGACCTTTTGCCGGTGAAGGCACCCCAACGCCACAAAAGCTTTTTCAAAAATTACTGCGGGGTTGTCACGGCTTACTGTTGCCTGTCAGCCCACGCATTGTTAACGAGACACCTGCCGTATGGGGTACGCATTGTCACTGGGACGGGGAGCGGCAAAAGCACAACCAGCGGGAAAGGAGGAACGCTACCGTACTGCCTTACCGTATTTGCGTACCGTATTTCCTTAACATGCTAAAACTCTCTATTTTCTAGGTGTATATGGCCGCGGATGCCGGCGATAATGAGACATTAGAGTCTTTTAGCAAGTTACGGAAATACGGTACGCAAATACGGTAAGGCAGTACGGTACCGCTTCTCCTTTCCCGGTCGTTGAGCGGCCAAAGCACAACCAGCGGGAAAGGAGGAACGCTACCGTACTGCCTTACCGCATTTGCGTACCGTATTTCCGTAACTTGCTAAAACTCTCTGAGAGTTTTAGCAAGTTACGGAAATACGGTACGCAAATGCTAAAACTCTCAGAGTTTTAGCAAGCTACGGAAATACGGTACGCAAATGCGGTAAGGCAGTACGGTGGCGTTCCTCCTTTCCCGCTGGTTGTGCTTTTGCCGTTCCCAGTTCCAGTGACAATGCGTACCCCAAACGACAGGTGTCTCGTTAACAATGCGTAGGCTTACGAGTAACAACGAGGCGTGACAACCCCACAGCAATTTTTGAAAAAGCTTTTGTGGTGTCGGGGTGCCGTCACCGGCAAAAGGTTGACGACCTGGAAAGGAGGACCGGTACCGTCATACGGTAGCGTATTTGCATACCGTATTTCCGTATCCAGCTAAAACTCTCTAATAAGAGCTACGTAGAGCGCTTTGGTCAGTGAGGGGTGCCTATAAAATAAGATACCACATGACCTGCATGAGAAAACAGATTATTTGCTAAACTTAGTTTTTGTAGAAATTATTAGTTCATAGAGCGTAAATTGTGCACGTGTTGTCTAACTATTCCGCACTGCTACAGCTTTATTTCTGCTACCTCTCTGCTAGATCGTTTGCCGTGCACTGCAACAAGCAAATGGCAGACACATCAGTGATTTTCGAGGGTACGATATCATTCGAAAAAAAAAAATGATGAAAGCGGATGTGTTACTAATACGCAAGTGTAATTATTACGCTGGTAAATACAATACATATTTCGACGACAAGACAACCTACTGAAAGTCATGCGTTTCAAAACTTGCGTCGCGATGCGTGACATTTCGTTTGTTGTGCTCGGCTGGGAGCTCCAGAACTCGCGCAGCTAACTGCACTTTTCGCGGTAGTCGGGGCAATAAGACTCGTTATAATTGACAACTTGGGGGGGGGGGGGGGGGGGCAAAATAGTTAGAGAGCATGCGCGAGCAAGTTTGTTTTCCACAGGAACGCCTCTACCAGAAGGGCAGACAAGCATTTTTTTTTTCATTCACCACTAATCCAAGTCTTTTCTTTCTTTCATTTCCCCCTTTCTCTAAGTGCAAGAGGGAACTTACAATGAGGCATGACATTCCTGCAGTATGTTTTCAAAAGCCTTGGTTCTGAGCCCGCGTTGGAATGAGGAGGGGTGAACAAGCTTAGGGGGAGAAAAGCAGTCAGGGAACGAAGAGTTTTGTACAAAAATATTCGTGCTGGAAAGCCAACTTACAGGTGTTTGGCAGGGGGCATCACGTGAAATAGTCAAACACACATACACTGCCAAGCACTCGCCACCTCACCGCGTGGTTTGCTCACTTTAGCGTGGTTTCCGGAAAGCAGGTTTCTAGGTATTGTCATACGAGCCTCAAAAATATGAGGAGGCAAGGTCAAGTTCTTTGTGTACTTCAAAAACGCTTCTACAGTCACCTGAGTACAAAGGCACAATAGCCTAACCTGCTTGTTATGCATTCATGATGTTCAGTGCAACACGCTATCTTCCCTTCTTTCTCTCTCCCCCCCTCTCTTTTTTTTTTCTTTTTTCAGCAGCCTCATGGGGTTACATTGTGCGTTGAAGACGTGTCGACTAGATTTAGCCACTGTGCTAAGATGTGGAGAAATAACCCATCCGCGATTTGGTGGCTTAGTAATGTTTAGAGGCGCCACTTTTGACGAACCTCGGAACTGACGTGAAACAACTTGATATCTTTTTTCACAGATGGCGCCACCATCAAAAAATGTTTGCGAGATTGATTATTTCTTGAAAATCTTTTGTTTCAAGCACTTCTTCGTAAAGTTAGTGAGTGCTGGTAATTACAGGACACTACATGGTCCTGCTAATGTGCAATATTTGTTGTGAATTAGCCTTTAGAAGAAAAAAAAAAGTAAATTTGCACGAACCTGGCAAGCAGGAAAATGAGCTAAATTCACTGCTGTCCTGCAAATTTTCTAATTAATTTACGACAATTTTCTCTTCATAGAAACCCAGAGAAAGGCTTGCTGCTTGAATATCAAAGATTTCAGAGTTTCAGCTTGGATAGTTTTGTCCCTTCGTCGGTAATGCCTGACCAAGTAAAGCCATAAATTGCCGAATTGAAGTAGTGATAATTCATGAACTGTTCATGAGAACACAAAACGACTTCGCGTAGACATAAAGTACACTGTAGCCTGGAAACCCGTTCATTATTGATGTTCTACACAGAACAGAAGAAATGTTATTTAGTCATAAACTTTCATTGTTTTGCCCATTTTTATTGGAGCCTGCATCAATTTCTAACTGCTTTACTGACAATATCTCTTCATAGAAACCTTGCATAACGCTTCATTAAAAGGCTCAGCAAATTTCATATCGTTATGTTGAACAGTTTTGCCGCACTGGCAGTACAACGGAGGCTTGTACAGCAAAAACGCTGTTTTTTGCTCACACTGTTTCTATTGCCATGAAATAACGCTGTAGACTAGGCGACAATACTAGCTGTCATTAGAAAGCGGAGAATGTAAACTTTATAATGCAATACAACTTATATTCGTCCATTGAGCGGAGCAAGCACAGTGCGCCAGTAAACAATGGCTAAAAAGCGGAGCGGGTGCCACCGGAGTGGGACCGCCACCTTATGGCGCACTGTGCTTGCTCTGCTCAATGGACGAATATGAGCTGTATTGCATTAGAAAGTTTACATTCTCCGCTTTCTAATGACAGCTAGTATTGTCGCCTAGTCTAGAGCGTTGTTACCTGAATGCGTGCGCTCGTCGTAATGCTTCTCAAATACTCGCCAAAAAAACCAACTATCAATATTGCGGGAACGTGTCGTGGGCCGCCGCTGCTTGCTGTATCAGCCATTTTGAAGCTGACAGCTTAGGGATTTCTTACTAGCGCCTTTACACTCGCGAAGCGTTGCTGTGTTTTGCCCGTGTACCGCGAAGAATAACAATACCTTATGAACTCAGCATATACGCTGCATACACCGCCGCGGAACCCCACACACCGGAAGGGCGACGAAACATCGCAGATGCTAGACAGCGCTGTGGTGGTGGAGTGCTAAATGGTTGCCTCCTTATGAAATTGGTGTATAAGCGCTCAACGCCGTCACACTGCTGGCTATTGACACTAGAAATGCCATTCCACATCACAGCCGCATGTTGAAGTTGCGGAATACACATTTCAGTGTACATTTCACGGAAAAATATAGGAGAAATAAATTCTCTAGATATTCCGAAAACACAGCCGAGGCGAGATGACCCCACATAGGAATGCGCTTATAATAATAATAATAATAATAATAATAATAATAATAATAATAATAATAATAATAATAATAATAATAATAATAAAACTTGGAGGACGCTTGAGCTTCGCCTTCAAGAGTACAACGCGATAGCGCGATCGGGCTCCGTGCGCATCGTCTTCTCGATTGCTATAGCCTGGCTTCGGTTCTCGGTGCATGCCTGAACCGTGCCGTAAGGAAACAAACGACTGTGCGCGTAACATTGGCCGTTTCAAAATATCCTAGAATACCTACTGCATGTATAGTTGTTAAGGGCCCACTACACCATAATTATTCCTCTTGCGAATCGGCGAAGGGCCCACTACGCGTCCGTAAGGCAACACGCGAACTTACGCAGCTGCGCACTTTGTTGATGCTTTTGCTGCTGATGATGATTAAGTATGTCTGAGCGACTTTGTAACGGGTGGGCCTTTAAAAAACCCATTCGTTGCGCAATTCACATGTTTTGACGCCTGGCGCTTTTGCTTTTGCTGCTGATGATGATTAAGTATGTCTGAGCGACTTTGTAACGGGTGAGCCTTTAAAAAACCCATTCGTTGCGCAATTCACATGTTTTGACGCCTGGCGCTTTTGCTTTTGCTGCTGATGATGATTAAGTATGTCTGAGCGACTTTGTAACGGGTGGGCCTTTAAAAAACCCATTCGTTGCGCAATTCACATGTTTTGACGCCTGGCGCGATTCTACGCTTCTGTCACACAATATTACATACGTTAAGGAGACTCCTTCGACTATGTGACATTCATATAGATTTTTTTTTTTCCGAAACAGGTTCAAGAAACAGCGTGACCCTGTGGTAGAATACCTGCTTGCCACGCAGACGGCATGGGTTCGATTCTCACTCGAACCCAAGATTTTTACTGTTTATTTTATTTGCATCTTTCTCGATTTTTCGTTCACGGACAAAATTATGATTTTTCGCTCACAACCAACGACGCCGACACCGGAATGTCTGCGAAACGAGCTCTTTAACGCTGTCGCTTCATAAATAATAATAATCCTCTATGTTTCTCATAAGATGAAAGGGTTTGGGAGCAAAAGCTGAGAGAGAGAGAGAACAACTTTATTAAAGAATAAACGAACCCCAGTCCGGGTCCACTAATAAAAAAAGAAGGCAAGGCTTAGCCATCAGACAAGCCTAAAAGTTTTAAATGTCCGAGTAGTGCCTTCATGATGTCTGGGGAAGAGCCCGCCAGCCACTCCTCCAGGGTCGCAGGTCTTAGATTGATAGGTATGTGTTTAAGGCTCTCGCCCATGGCTGCACGGCCCCCCGGACAATCCCACAGAGCGTGAGCGTTATCCGGGTAGCCACCGCATGCCACGCAGGCAGGAGACCCGTCCTTGCCTTGTATGTAGTGTTGAATGTGGGGTGTCATCAAAGAGTGAGTTTGGGCACGCCTCACCAGGGCTGCCTCGCGTCTCGTCATGGAGTGAGGTGGATCGGGATAAACCCTGCGGTTGTTGCGCATCTCGTCTAATCGTTCGCGCCTGTCTAAACGCGCCATAGCAAGTAATTCGGTTCGCTTCAGGGAATCCGGCCACCACAGGGGACGGCCCGGGAGACTTACACGGGACATGGCGTGTGCCACTTCATTCCCTCTGATCCCCGAGTGACCAGGTATCCACTGTATTCGAACACGTAACGAAGGGTGGGCATCTAAATGCTTCGTTAATGTGCTGTAATGCGCGTCTGGAATGTCACCTGTCGTGAAGGCTCGACAGGCTGCTTGGCTATCTGTGCGTATCAGTAAACAACGGGCATTTGGGTTGGGTATGGTGACTGCCTCTACTATGGCCGTGATTTCTGCCATGCATTGCGTACTAATGTTATGATGAAAGCCCCATGACAGTGGTAGTCCTTCGGAAGCTATTCCCGTTCGAAAGCCCTCGCCGGTCTGAGAGGGAGATGCGTCCGTGTACAATATCCACTCTCCTGTGGTTTCTTGGAGATGTTGGACTCGTGCTTCGCGTCGTCCTGTTTGTGTTTCTCGATCCATGTGCCGCGGTACAGGTTCGACGGTGATCTGGTCAAACGTCGCCCATGGGGGCCGGGTTGCTTCAAATGCGACAGGCGACGATATATCGTAGCCTAATTCCCGAAGCAGAGCGTATCCTTGTGCGGATAGTTTTAGGCGCGTGAATTGCGCTTCCCGGTGAATTTGAGCCAACTCTTCGAGGTTTGGAAGGATAGCCGTTCCCCGGACCCTATCAGACTTGGCGTATTGAGGGGTACCCAATATAGTGCGAGAAATCTGACGAAGTAGGGTCTCGAGCTTGGATTTTTGGGTCTTAGTAATTTCAATATATGGATATTGATACATGATGCGGGGAATGGCCAGGGCCAGGGTCATGCGCCTGAGTTGGTGTTCTTTGATGCCTCTAAGCTTGCGCGTTGTGCGTTTCAAGAGACGGTGAACTTGCTGCGACTGTTGTGTTGTGTGTAGAAACCACTCCTTTGACTTGCCGTCGTCTTGCAACCAGAAGCCTAGAACCTTTATGCAGGGCTTCCTCGGAATGGGGACATTCTTTATGGAGAGAGTAACGAGTTGCCGGTCCTCTTGGGCGCTTGGAAGTTTCCTGTTTGTGACGACGATATACTCGGATTTGGCACTAGATAGAGTGAGCCCTCTTTCTTCAAGGTATCGAGCGGTAATGTCAATGGCCGACTGTAGCGTGTGTTGTATGTCTGATGGGGGACCTTTTTTGGCCAAGAGGGTGATGTCATCCGCATATATTGTAAAATGAAGGTCTGGTACAGATCTGAGATCACGCGTCAGACCGTTGAGAGCGAGGGAAAAGAGTGTCGGTGACAAAATTGACCCTTGCGGCACACCTCGTTGGAGGTACCGCATGCGTGCTTTGACTTCGTTTACCTGCACGGCAACCGTGCGGTCGGTAAGAAAATTTTTGACGTAGTTGTATAGCTTCTGTCCCGGTCGAATCGCTCTGAGTCCCTCAAGAACCGCTGCGTGAGTTACGTGATCAAAAGCCCCCTTGATATCAAGGCCAACTATGGTGCGCAGTTGAGAGGTGCTGTATTCGGTGTACACATCCTGCAAAGCAAGCATCGCATCTTGCGTAGACATGTGTTTTCGGAAACCGATGACGCGTGGGTCAACCGGACAAGTTCTGTCCTGCTGCCAGAGTAGTCGCGTTAGCGCCATGCGCTCCATCAGTTTACCTGGACACGACGTCAGCGAAATCGGGCGAAGATTCGCAATTTCATTTGGTGCCTTATTGGGCTTGGGAATAGGAATGACCGTGGCCATTTTCCACTCTGCGGGTATATTGCCTGTTTCCCAAACTTGGTTGATGGTGTCCAGGAGAAATTGCAGTTGACTTTCGGGCAAATTTCTTAACATCTTATTGCTTATCCCGTTTGCAGGCGTCGATGGCCATTCGTAGCTCCCCCATTGAGAAGGGGCGGTCGAGATCGGAAGGAGTGTGGTCTGCTAATATCGGAAGAGGATGAGTGCCACGGATGGTCGTAGCTGTTGGGAAGAAGTGCTCAGCGATTTGTTCAGCCAAGGTTTCCGAGTCAATCCCTTTATTGAGTTGCATTATTTCTAAGTGGTTCTTTCGTTTCGGTTGCCCAAGCAAGGTCCGAAAAAGAGACCACGCTCTGCTTGTGTGTAAGTTGTTGCCTGCGTGCTCACAGATATCCAGCCAATTGTCGGTGGCCAACTTGTCCGCATACTCTTGCGCTTCTCGCGTGATCCCTTCTATGCGGGATTTGAGACGTTTGTTTAGTTTGTTCCGTTTCCATCTCCTAATTAACGCATGCCTTTTGTCCCAGAGCGCTACAAGGTGTCGGTCGATTTGTGGGTTGTCATCGTTGCGTTGAACTGCTTTGGTGGTTTGTCTATGTGCCATAAGGAGAGAGCGGTTCCAATCGTCAAGTGTCGACGTTTTTATGTTTGTTGAGACCCTTCGAAAGGCGTCCCAGTCTGTGAGCTCCAGCGGTATTGAGTAGTACCCACGCCTGGGACCTCTTTGTCGATTAGGTAAGGGAATGGTAATTTCGAGGATGCAGTGATCACTGCCGAATGTTTCACCTAAATTGCGCCAGTCCGGTGTCTTATTAGTCCTGCTCCATGCCAAATCGGGATTGGTGTCACGTTGCACAGAATTACCGGTTCGAGTGGGCGTGCTGACATCATTGAGAAGAGAGAGGTGGTGTGTGTGGGCTAAGTTGAGAAGGGTCGTCCCGGCCTCCGAGGAGGCATGGTACCCCCAGTAGGTATGACTACTATTGAAGTCGCCTGTCCACAGCAAGTCCGATTTTTCAAGTTGCTTTAAAAGGTTGTGCCATGGACTACGGTGCATTTTAGAATTAGGTAGGCGGTATGTATTTATGATGCTTATGTCGTACTGTCGGAAAAATCTACATTTCAAGA
This sequence comes from Rhipicephalus sanguineus, assembly GCF_013339695.2. Lineage (NCBI taxonomy): Eukaryota > Metazoa > Arthropoda > Arachnida > Ixodida > Ixodidae > Rhipicephalus > Rhipicephalus sanguineus. The sequence goes on along the minus strand of NC_051176.1, from coordinate 134,034,789 downwards.
AAACGCTTTCTTCTTTGGCATTATTCAGATAGTCGAGAGGTTCCTGCACAACGGTGTGTTGGTCCGATACCAGCGTTAAGGCCATGATTCGGTACGTGACTTGTGCAGTTCCATGCCCACGTTTTTGTGGGATGCTAGGAGCACTATAGGTTGTATAGGCAGGTAATGAGATTAATGCTAATGGTTCCTGGAGAACTATGACATCAGGTTTACGTGGTGATTGCGTGATGAATTGTAAGAGGGAGCTGCGTTTATGGCGAATACCTCGACAGTTCCACTGCCACACGATAATCCCCGCAGTAGGCTGTGACGAAACATGCTGAGAATTACTCGACGTTGCCATTGTTAGTATTGACATGTTTATACGGATGGGCATCGTCACGAGCTGTACCACGTCTGCGCGTAGTTGCTGCGTTTCTGAGGAGCTCAAGCGATTGCGCGAGCGATGCTAGTTGCTTGAGGATCTCCACTTGTTGCGCCTGTATCTCGTCTTGTTGCTTCTGCAGAAGGTTAAGCTGTCTTTCTAGTGTTTCTAGCCGCGTATCTGTCTCGGCCTTATATGCGAGAAAATAATGCGGTGGTGCTGGCAGCTGTGGGCCAGCGTAAGACGGAGTCGAGGTGGGTGAAAGTGTAGGGGTGTTATGTTTGCTGGCACTGCGACCCAGTGGAGTGAAGGACGGACTCACCTTGTCCGATGGAGACTGCCTTGGCTGCTTGTGCGGGGGTTCTTCGGAAGACGCAGGCGGCTTCTGGGAGAGGAGTGCCCGAACATAACTTGGTGTTTTCGGCTTGGGTAGCGGTGGCAGTGGCGCCGGTCGTTTCGTTGTGTAGCCTGGCAGACTGCCAGACCGGGGTCGGGGTTCCGGTTGTGGGTCCGGTGTGGTATCTTGTAAAGCTGAAAACCGGTTCTGGAGCGGCAGAAAGGGATAGTTTTGGTCGTTCTTCTTTGTTGGTTTGGTTGGTCGACTCTGGCTTGTTTGGCTTATCTGAGGCTCAGTAGAGTCCGTTGGTGTGCTCCTGAGTCGTCTTTTTTCCGCGGCGATGCGGGCGAGCTTGTCGGCTTGCTGTTTCTTGGGGCACCGTGGGTCGCGAGCCCCATGCGGTCCTTCGCAGTTGAAGCACTTAAGTTCACATTCGTGCGCTGTACGTTCGGGTTGTTGGCCGGCAGGGAACTGTTGACCACATGTCTCGCAACGAGTGAATTCATGTGCCGTGGGACATACATCGGCGCGGTGGCCTATGGTTAAACGAATGCTGCATTGTACCGCGCGAGGGCGAAAAGGTTGTGTTTTTGTGAGCCACAGGCCCATCTTGACTTCCTTGGGCGCCGTGGCGCCCTTCACTGTGAGGAGTATAGTCTCTGACTGGCCTATTCGACGTGCTGCCAGAATCTGCCGGTCTTCGATGCTGATGATGCTGAGAAGCTGGTCGTCAGGAATATCCTTGGGAAGGCCATGAACAACGCAGCGTGCGTGGTGTGCTTCGGCTGCCACATAGGCGGTCACATCGTGGCGTTTTCCGTTAAGTGTCAGTGAGCGCAAGCCAGCGAGTTTCTGCGTCGCTGATTCTCGCCCGCTTGTCGCCGCGACAAGGTTCTGTAGCGTTCTTACTTGTATGTTGACGTCGCGCACCTCAGACGCCGTGAGTCCAGCAGCGACGCCGATGGCGTTGGTGACTTGATAGGTCGGATACTTCGCAAGGTTGAGCTGTGTGCCCAGTCTCAGGATGATGGTCTGTGGGCTAACGTGGCGTCTCACAACATGCACAGGAGTGGCTTGATGATCGTCAAGCTGGTGTTCCATGCTTGTTTCGTCTTCCATCACGCCGGAACGCAGGGTCGCGTTTCCCCCTGCCGTCGGTGAGGCTCCGGCGGTGAGGGTTAGCGAGGCTGCCGTGTCGCAGGTGCGGGAAAAAGCATCCAAAACAAGAGTATACTGCTCCGACGTACCCTACATGATGTCCATGTGGTGCCGGAACACTGGTCGTATCCTTGAGAAAATTAGAACGTCGTAAATCCAGTAACTCGGGTATTTCGGGCGAAAATCGCAGAGCCGTAGCGAGGTGCGTCTTGTCGCCTCAAGCCCCCTAGCGGCCCCTCGCAAAAGCTGAGAAAGAAAGCAGCTTGAGATGCTGTCTCAGTTTTCTAAGTCGAAGTTTTTCTTTCTTTTGTTGTAACAGATTGTATTATTGTTCCTTTTTATTGCATCAATACGAAGATAAGTCGCAGTCATCGTTTTCGGGTGACTTTTTTTCACTTATTCGCTATAATATCAGTAAAACTGAAACAACGCGTAAAATGAAGAGCTTACCTTATAAGCGTGGCACTGTGAAGTACTTTCACGTATTGATAATTTGCCGTTACGAGAATGACTTCAAAGATCGCTAAAACGCCGGGTGAATATGAAGAAACGAAACTTTATTGTACACTGTACATTCAAACATTGTTCACCGTATGAGCTGTTGACTGCGCCACGTGATTCGCTGTTCACTGCCATCACCGCGATGTTAGCATCCCGTACATTCCGCTGGCACACAGAATGCGTGGGGAGCTCGAAGCCACCCAGTCTGCAGATATCACAAGCGGGTCTTGAACTTTCTGTCCCGTATTAAAGCTGTGCGAAAGTATAGACCTGCGTGCCGCAGATATATTACTCTTGTTCAGTTTTCCTGCAACTCCCGTTCAAAGATTAATAGCCGGGAAATAGCACTGCGGCCACGTGATTTTGCGAAGACACACTTACAGTGACATATACACACACACACATTGACAAACACACGAACGCACTAGAAGCAGGCGTATACAGTAGGGAGGTGGATATTCTTGGCGGCCGTGTTTCACGTAGTGCGCTTCCTCGCTTGTGTATACGCCTCTCATTGATAAATAACGCAGGTAACGGCAGCTCGTTATGCTCTGGCGTGCGACTGCGGCTTTATGGCATCTTAGAACGGTGGTTTTACGCGAAAAACATTTGGCCCTGCGATTGGCGCACCTGGAGCGAGCGTTTGGCTATTGCCAGGTCGTATTCCCTTATATCGAAGAAGTAAAAAGAAATCTATAGGGAAGTCAAAGGAGACCGTCTCACGCGAACTTTAGGCGGGACATGATTTCGATGACCGCAAGCTTTATCCTCAAGTTTCACCCCAGGATCCATCATGAGCGTTCTCTTCACCACAGCGGCTTAAGAATGACACAAAAAGAAAGAAAGAAAGAAAGAAAGAAGGAAAGAAAGAAAGAAAGAAAGAAAGAAAGAAAGAAAGAAAGAAAGAAAGAAGGAAATACAGAAAGAAAGAAAGAAAGAAAGAAAGAAAGAAAGAAAGAAAGAAAGAAAGAAAGAAAGAAAGAAAGAAAGAAAGAAAGAAAGAAAGAAAATAATAACCTAAGCTGTTTGCGCTTCTCAAATATCGAAACGGCAGCTCTTATCGTGAGATGAGGCTTTGCAAGCCAGGAAACGTAAGTGGAAAGGGGAGGCAGGTAGGAAGGACACACCATTCCGCATCAGTTCGCCGTGACGTCATAGATATCGGGAACATATCGGTTATTCGTTATCGATAAATAAGGCGGACAAAACACTTGACTTTGCGACTTTCGAGAATTCAGTTTGCGCTGCTGGTATATCTGTTGCGCTTGCATTCTCTGAGCATGTATGCCTGGGTAAAAAGTACGGTTTGAATTCACCAGCCTTCCAGGTCGACCGAGCCGGTACTCTGCATAAACACGACGCAAATGTTATTTATTCTCAGGATCGCCGTTTTCGTCGCTTGCGCGTCCTTTAAGTATAACCGAAGCATGGAAACCAATGAGGTTCAGCGTCGCGTTCTGGCTCACTAAAGGCCGGTATGTGTGATTCGGCAGCTTTCACTCTCCACCGTTGCCTGGGAATAACGTATCTGCGTTCCTAGCGACAGTGGGGTCGCAGTGAAAGCGTTGTCCTTTTACTGCCTCTCATCTTCGCCGTAGAAGACGAAAGAACGCTACCGCGATGGGCACAAACAGCAGCGATAAAGAAGACCAAAAGCGTCGCGTGACCGAGGGCCACCGGCGCTCGCTTAAGGAAGGATGCGTCGGCTAGCTGGCGTAAATTGTCCTTTACGCACGTGGAGGAGATTCTCGGTTAGCCCGCTTTGAATGCTCGCGATCAAAACGTCTTTGGATGGCTGAGCGAGTTTAGAAAACGCTTTGCTTTCGAGACACGTGGAAGTTTGTCCCAAGCCAATTGTACATATTGCAGTGTAGGCATGCGTATGAATGAGTCGCGTGCGAAAAAAAGGAGGAAAAAAGGTATAATGCGAGACATTAGTAAACAGGCCAGGGAACCTTCTACGCTTTCAAAGTGCGGCATGGCGCTGTAGGTTTGTGCTGAGCCCCACCCGTGGCTGCCAATAAACCAATACACGAGTGGGCCTTGAATTATTATGCTATAGCGAGAGAATCAAATGAAAAGGAGAGAAAGAGAGGTAATGAAGAAATAATAAAAATATAAGCTTAAGTATAGGAGGACACGTTCTTTTACGGCACATATTCGCGCACTCGCATTTCATGGAGATAAGAAAAAGGAAACATTACAGCACAAAATTAAGGAGGTGCATAACCATAACTGCATACGATAAACACAGCACGCATGTACAAACTACCAAAATTCACATAACCGGGCGCCGCAGCATCACCTAGTCTCACAGCCGTGGGCAAGACATTAGACAATGAAAAAAAAAAAAAAACCCTAGCTGAAGTTGGCTCTCCTTGCCCACTGGGCTGTAAAGACAACATTTACAGAAAGTTAAAACATGCAGGACTATTTACACATTTTTGCATCTAGATATACAACATATTTTCAGAATTTTACTGAAACTATGGCGCCGTTGGCCGCAGTGTCTTTCTCGTTGAGATCGGTTTCACCGGCACCGTTTATATAGCCATTGTTATGGCTTCCATTGCACACATTCTTTGGGACGTCGGTGATGCCGTTGGAAAGCCGCCGTTTGAACAACGATGCGTCCTCAATTTTTGTCGCACCATTAACGGTGGCGACTTGGACGGCCTTCAGTTCTTGGATGTCGTTATTGTATTTGGTGTTGTCGCTCCTCAACTTATCCATGTTCATGAATCTTCGGAAAAACTCGTTATCCAGGCCGGCCACGGGGCATTCGACGAGTAGGTAGAGGATGGCGCCCAGGACGTAGGACATCACCACTTGCGAGATGTAGATCTGAGCCTGCGTACGCCACCAAAGTATACCGCAAGTTAGTTGTACGTTAGAGGAAAAAAAGGTGACCGGAGACGCTATTGGTTTTCCGTTTCAGGGACACTAAGGTGATACGATGAATCGGCTCAAATTTATAAATTGTGCTCTGAGAACTCTAATGTCGGTAATTTCTCCTGTATGTGTATATTAATAGAAGAGAAAAATCAAGGTCCATGTCTCAATTTTAAATTTCGCGCCGATGTCTCCGCTCGTGTCGTCACGGATTTCAATGTGTATCTGTCGTATTTTGGCGACACTGACTCAACGATATTTCCGGAAACTTGGTATGTTAAGTCTATGACCACCTCAGAGGACAGTGTACTTTATTTTTACTGATTAGGAACCATGTATCACCTAGTGGAGGTTATCAAAATCTATGACGTCACGGCGTTCGGGGCGGGAATTTGAAGGTGGCGTCGCTACCCAAATTTATTTTCGTGCGTTTTCTCGGTTACCAAGCGTCTTCGTGTGGTGAGGTGTTTTCGGTATTGTGAAAGTGTAATTGACCAATATGCGAGAACTGGTTTTTCTCTTTAGTGTCCCTTTAATGACGTGAAACAATTTTCGGAGACCAGAATAAACTCGCTGCAGTGACGACTCCGTGCACGACATTCGTTCTGCTGCTGAGCACGAGGTTGATTCCTGGCCACACCTGCAAATCTTTATACTAACGATGCAAGAACGCTCGCCTATGGCGCTTTGCGTGCGCGTTGACGAAAGCCCAAGTGGGCGAAGGTAACCTCGAGCCCTCCTGTACGGAATCTGTCGTGACCCTTGTAGAGCTTCGGGGAGCTCAATAGACTAGAATGGGGAATAACATGACGATTATATTCCGGTTGTAATAATTTTCGCGCTTTGACATAGCGATGAGCAGCGCCAAAGCTGCTTTATCGCAAGAATCGGCTGATTGGAAGCCGCAGATTGTATAAAAAAACAGTGGAATAGGTTCAAAACAATCGTAATATTATGCAGGCCTGGTTCGCCACATTACATCTGTAGCTCGTCTGACATTTTTCTCAAACATACTAGAAGCCAAGTACTGTGCCCTGTCAAAGGCTTGATAACGTTTCAGTAATTTAGTAACGGCCTCTTGATAACTTAGTAACGATCGCTTGCTAAGGAGTTAACCCAATCACGACATCCTCTCTGATGTTACTGTGGCAGGTATTTCTAGCACCTTTGTCGTATCTAGCTAGCCTTGTGCGGTATACGAATAAAATGTGCCGCAAAGAAGAAAGACCTGTCGATTATTCTGCATGTAACATATCCCTATGGTAAACGAAGCCTTATATTAGCGACTTATGCGCAGGTACTGTTGCTCACGTGCAAGAAAGGCTGCTGGCTGATGTGCTCCCGGCTGAGAATAGCGTTGGTGGCCATGAGGAGGATGTGCACCACGTAGACTGAGAACGACAGCCTTCCGAGCGGGTACATGATGGGCCAGGCGAGGATCTTGGTGACGAAACCTCCGCGGCCCGTGGCGCAAGCGTACATGACCCAGCCGACGCTCAAGCCCCACGAGACGCGGTGCATGCCGCCGTAGATGGCCGACTCGAGCCTCTGTGGCTGGCGGCCCGTGAACCAGCTGCGCACGCCCAGCAGCGCGGTCAGGGACACGGCGACGGCGAGAACCCAAGCAGCGCTCTGCACCCTACGCGACAGATGGTGCCTCTTGACGGCCAGGCAGCCGAAGATCATGCCCACAAATAGTGGCGGCGCGTGCGTGTACGCCTTGTCGTAGATGTTCATCGCCGATTCGATGAGCTGCCTGCGCGGAGGTTTAGAAGACACGGTGCAGTTGGTGACTGACTCGAGTACTGCATGCTACGGCGATCAGATGTCGCAAGAACAAAACTGTCGAGTTCAGCATGGCTTAAATTTCGCTCTTTGAGTGTTGCGCTACAGCGCGATGTTACGGACACTCGCAAATACACCTTTAAAACGAAGTCAGTGCTCCTGTCACCTCCCACCCTCCTTCCAATACAGTTACTGTGAACTGCGAACGAAATTCAGCGATAGCTCTAGAACGGGAATGACTTCGAGTAAGTACGACTTACCTAACATTCGTGGTAAAGATGATGTTGAACGGCGTGTACTCATGGACGTAAATCTGAATGCCGGTCGTCAGGCAAGTGGCAACAACGATAAGTCCCATGAGGTATAGAGATCCCTTAAACCATCTGCAACATAAGAATCGAAACCATCGTTCGTGAAACTAGCGAAAGTCTTAAGTAAATTGAGAGATACGGTGTGGCCAAGAGATCTGCTATGACAGAGAGAAAAGATACTGCTGTTGAAATAAATGTGGAACCACATGAACAAAATGTTCCTACCTTAATGGTTTCTTTATAGATTGCAACAATTACTGATCTTGTAACAGCAATAGGGAGGCCAACAAAGACAAGAAAAAAAAGAGAGGACATTAATGAGGCGCTTGAAAACATTGTGATCTTCAGTTGTAGAATATGCAGAAACAGTACGTTAACCTCTTATTTATTTTCGCACCAACGAATGACCAGGTAAAAGCTGTTCATTTGGCTTTGCATCTCTTGGCTGTGTAATGATATGATTCCAATGGTGTATATAATATGTCTTTGCGGTCGAACTAAGAGTGTTCACCAACATGCCACTCAGTCTCGTTACTTCTGTTCTAGCCGGAGCTAAACAAACTGAGCAGACTAAGTAATCACGAGATCATGTTAATTAAGCCGAGCAAACCTGCACAATGTATCAAACGGACATTGGCAAACGCGCGATGGAATTATCACAACACGTTCCTCTAAAAGTGGAATAAGCGTATCTTGTTAGAAAGTAAGGCAGGCTAAGTATGGGCGTAATACATGCTAAAGAAAGAAAAAAAGGATCGCTTACTTAGGCATGATGAAAACCAGGATTAAAGTACTGAAGACGGCAAGCTGGTAGTCGACTGAGATGTACCAGTAGTGGGGCATACACTGCATAAAAGAGAGACGAGTGACTCCTTGAGCACAGCGCAGCCTGTGTACGTGTAGGTTATACAAACATATTTCTCTATCAACACGTAACAAAATGCACTGTTTTATCGGGGTATTTACAGGTACAGGAATACAATTAAGGTCGTAGTTATATGTTGAAGACAAACGTATGTTCTCTTTCTAGGTGATGGGTAGTACTTGAGGCATTACTGGGTAGTGCTTGGAGGCATGATACCTTCGTGCTAATTCCTCAAACGCTACTCCTTGCCTAGCAAATTAAAAACAAAAACATAAGAAAGGACTATACAGCCGGCGCCGTCTAAAGGTGCAACACGTAAATGTTATGCATTAAAAAATTACGAATCCAACCATTTCCTTGCTCCTTCATTTCTGTTTATGATTGCGAAATATGTGGGCGCCTTCATGTGGAGGAAGCACTCCTACATAAATAAAATTAGTGCATAACGCAGAGAGATGTGTCGGTTCACTTCAGTTATAGGAGCTCACCCATCACATCGATACATTAAGTCCATGAGTAGTTACTGCAGGGGGAAGGCGACTCCTCGAACATGAGGTCTGTGGCGGTTTGAAGACAAACCGTTTACAATGTGAAATTGCAACACAAAATACAGTCGTTGTTGCTCCTATGTTGGCGGATTATACTCTATTTCCTTAGTGAGTACTCATTCCTCACTGCAATGTCTGACAACCAAACGTGGGGCCGCTCTATATGGAAGGACGCCAGCGAGTAACTCCACCATAGGTCGGCAAACTCACTCATGAGTCGACTCACTCAGACTCACTCAGACTCACTCAAACTCAGATCGAACCGTGAGTCGGAGTTTGAGTGAGTCCGGCTGAGTAATATTTTGGTGAGCTTGAGTCCGAGTGAGTCCGGCTGAGAAAAATTTTAGTGATTCTGAGTCCGAGTGAGTCCGACAGAGGAAAATTTTAGTGAGTCTCAGTCCGAGTGAGCCCTAAGCGCAAAATATATTTCTTGAGTGAGTCTGAGTGATCTCCAAACTTTTTTGCCGACCTATGGTTCTATCTACACAACTGCAGCATTACTATCAGGCTTATGTCGTCCCACGTTTATACTCCCGCCGAACTTACACATACTTCAAAGCACTAGCGTTCATACACCAGCTCAATATTTATTAATCAGAGGCGCGAGTTACGTAGAAAGGGGGAGGGCAGGTTGACCTCCCTCCCGCAAACTTTTTTCGGGAAGTTCTTGATAATAATATCTCATGTGAGTCACCTGTTTCGATAAAAAATGTCCTTACTGCATTACAACCACTAATAACTCATATCTGAATCTACGAGATCAAAAGGCGCCAAGTGAAGCACCAATTATGCGAAGTATTGGTTTTAAAGAGCATTGACACCATGGTCAAAAAAGCCAATTATACGCTAACGGACTCATGAGTCGACTCACTCGGACTCAGATAGAGCCGTGAGTCTGAGTCTGAGTTAGTCCGAGTGAGTAATATTTTGGCGAGTTTGAGTCCGAGTGAGTCCGGCTGAGAAAAATTTCAGTGAGTCTGAGTCCGAGTGAGTCCGACAGAGGAAAATTTTGGTGAGTCTGAGTCCGAGTGAGCTCTAAGGGCAAAATATATTTCATGAGTGAGCCTGAGTGAGCTTTACATTTTCTGCCGACCTATGAACTCCACTGCCGGTTTTAAAATAAAACGCCTGATTGATGGGAATGTGGTGAACTCACTGAACGCGCCAACATTACTGATGGGAACAACGCGAGAAGTTGACCTCATGCTTCATAAACCCAGAAACACTAAACGAACTCTTCATTCAGAGGTATCTGAGGACAACAAGCTTCAGTAACTGTCCATTTAGGAGTTCAATGTTTTTCCATGCCCTTGGTTATCTTTACTCTTCGCTCTTGTTTCGCTCTCCTTCTTTTTCTCCCTTTGCCTCTTCAAGCGCAGGCTAGCAAAATAAGCGCCTGTGAAATGAACCTTGTTGTACTCTTTATTGAGATTAACTTTGTTGCCGCCACTTGTCATTGCTTGGTGCTTTCTCTGTCATTTCGCTTTGCGTCACGATTGGCCTGCACCTGTTCTTACGAGCTGCTTTAGGCATTTCTTATTTCCTGACAGTTTTAGTAGAGTGGTGAGGCAGCGAGGATGTAGTGTTTGACCACCGTTGCATTTGACGTACTCCCGATGGTCGCTTCCTGTCAAATCTCCGCCCCAGAATTGACAGCTAAGTAATACAGGGCCGGGACAAGCTGCTCACCAGGTCCTTGAAGTCTTCCATGTAGTTTTGGGTCATGGTGAATATCTTCCACCAGCTCTTTTCGCAAGGGTTCAGGAAGAGATGCCAGTAGTCGTGCAACACGGGCCCGTCTGCCAGGGCCGGGATGAGGTATACGAAGCCCAGGAGCGCTGCCATTGGCACGATAAATCTGTGGCAAGACAGAGGACACCGTGGGTTTAGCCCGTGCAATCGCTGTTCCATGCAAGGTTCTTCGCGTCTATACCAAAAAAAAAAAAAACGAGACGCACCAAAGGTACAGACGACGTTGATTTGCTGGTTACATTTAATGCGATAGCAATTATATGGACGCTCTCGGCGGGTTTTGCAGTCGCCATCGCCGTGTCGTTCCGTGTGCATATATATATATATATATATATATATATATATATATATATATATATATATATATATATATATACTAGTGCCCACAATATATATATATATATATATATTTATATATATATATATATATATATATATATATATATATATATATATATATATATATATATATATATATATATATATATATATATATTGTGGGCACTAGTTATGTGCTTCTTTCTCATCTGTGCATTTTCATAATCATCATCATCCGTTTGTCTCTCTGTCCTCATCATCACCGTGTGTCATTCTCATCATCATCGGGTGTGTGCACGTTCGGCACATTCTCTTCCGAGGCCTTGGGTCTAATAAACGTCGCTTCAACCAAGACGTCATGCGTGGTGGAGGTGCTGGGTATATATATATATATATATATATATATATATATATATATATATATATATATATATATATATATATATATATATATATATATATATATATATATATATATATATACAGTGTTGTAGGCGTTACTGAAAAAAAGTAACTAAATACGTTACTCGTTACACTATAAAAAAAGGAACGCGTTACCGCCCTACGTTACCTACAAAAAAATGTAACGCGTTACCGTTACCGTTACCGAAAAAAAGTAACGGACGTTACCTCTGCCGTTACTCCGCAATCATAAATTTTAATCGATGTATCTTTGCTGCAGGAACCCACAATAACAATAATTTAAATCTGAAAATTTTGTTTCACATAAAACTTCTAACCCAAACAACGAATATACCCAAAATGCTGATTTAACGAGTATTACTTGCACAAATGTACCGTACGTTAGCAATGGTATAGTGGCTTAAAGTTGCCTTTAGAGTTACGTGTGATGGCTTCTGACTCTGACACATGGTGAAGCCATTTTTCTCAATGTGACATTATACAGAATATGAGATTCAATCATCAACGCTATTCGCAAAGAAAGCATCAATGAAATCTCAAGAAATTTACAATAATTCTGATGGTGTGCTTCTGCTAGCAAAATAGATGCGCGAATTTTGTAGTAGTAAAGAAATGCTTAAATGGGCTAGTCACGTGAAAAAACATCTGTGCATAAACATTTTTTGTTCAATTTAACCTGTATAATTACCGCAAAAATTGCGAGCGTTTATGTGAGGGTGTTCAAGATCAGCCTGACTCGCTCAGGAGTTCAATAACCAGAAACTTCGCTGCAGTTGCAGATAAAAAAAGCAAAATTTATTTTTAAAACAAAGTTGATAAGCCTTATCAACTTTGTAGCTACTATAAAATGTCGCATATTTAGACATTTTTCAAAAACAGTTTCCTTCGCTCTACAAGTTTCAAACAATGTTACTTTACTCTTTGTTGCGCATACATTTCATACACAAAATATCTTCTTTGTAACGATAATATTTGTGTTTTACAACGTCGTGAACTTTCGAGAACGACAGGTAATGAAATTGGTCCCTCCGGATTGAATATGTTTGATATATTTTCCCTCGTAAATTATGCAGTTAATAAGAAAATTAAGTTACTTTTCGGGATATTGGCATGGGACATGCATAAAATAATAAATACTCAATCAAATCTAAAATATCTACTTTCGGATCCGTGTCGATCTCTCGTGGAATCACCCGTTTGCAATAACCACGATTAGTACACTAACTGCGGTAATGTCTGCCGTGTAGCTGCCTGTAACCGTGGTTAGCCGTAACCGTAGTGAGCTTAACCGCGGTTAAGGCTGTTCGTGTGACAGCGGTATTAATGTAGTGAGTAAAAAAAAAAAAGATGTTTTTTTTTTGCGTTACAAAAAAAAAAATTCTACGTTTCGCGTCCCGCTTGCATTCTTTTTCAGGGTTTTCTTCCAGCCGGGGGTCACGCCTATTCTCCAAAATAAGGCAGACTCTAGATCGGCAGCGCACCTGTAGACCGGTTGACGTTACCGGCTGTCGCCTGGATGGGCCAGAATTCCACAGAAAGCCGCTTAAGTCGACGACGCGGGAGTTGTCGAATTCGATGCGGTGGTTGTTTATGCTATGCTCAGCGAGTGTACTCCTTTGTCACGCGAACTTGCGGACATCGTTTTTATGTTGTCGCAGCCTCTCGGGGGAGTTCTTCGTTTCCCCCACGTAAAAAATTTCACGATCAGCACGTGGTATGGAGTAAACCAGCCCTTGCGCTTTCTCTTTGGACGGCCTGTCTTTTGGGCACGAAAAGGCGCAGGTGCCAGCAATCCATCTGCTACATCCATATCCACGAGAAGCATGTCCGTACAGTTTCTTATGGCGAATTATGCAGCTTTCATGAAGCTTTGTGCGGCGATGGCCCAAACCTCCACACAAGGAGTCGGCGCGTCTTGAGAAATTGGTCCCCACAATTTCCACACACAAAAAAAGCGATTCCGCCCGCGCTTTCTTGGTCAACGCCTGGCAGGCCGATAGCAGTCCGATGCTGCGGCAAAAGAATTTGTCGGGGCGAGCTCTGAGAAAACGGCACCCCCAGGATGAAAAAGTAACGAGTAACGTGACACCACACGTTACCGAAAAATGTTAACGTAAGTACGTTACCCGTTACAGTTTCTAAATTGTAACGAGTACGTTACTAAGTTACCGAAAAAAGTAACGCGTTACCGGTAACGCCGTTACTTGTAACGCGTTACCGCCAACACTGTATATATATATATATATATATATATATACACACACACAACATACGCACAGAGAAAAATAGTTCAGAAGATTTCCGAAGCGCGCGACCGGGTGGTTCGAATTGTAGCCCTTAGGAGCTAATAGAGTAGTATGCACCGTAAATATGCTAGTCATTTATTGCGAAACCCCGAATTAGCACACTAAATGTTGTAGCCCCTGATGTCATATTTTTTTGTTGCTGATTTGTTTTAATAGTGCATTTTCTCGAGGATCGGCAGAAACCAGACTAATTAAAAACCTTAATTAGGTGTGCGTGTCTTTTCATGTTTGTTATCATTATTATCACATAGGTGTGTGTTTCTGCATCATATCGCACGCTCAGGGTTGTCAGGTGCTATAAGAGGCGCCCACCAAATTTCCTCCCAATAATACTCCAAAGTAGCCAAGAACGATCCATGGCTATAGCCCGAAATAGCCAAAAACGAAGACGTGCTGAAACACTTATTTTGCGCATTATGAAAGGCACACAGTTCAGGGAAAATCGCCAAACCATTTCTTTACAACGTATTTTAAAGCTGGTGATTGTACATCCGTATCCTGAATGACGATAGGTGAGCGAGCTGGAATGTGTTCATAGTTCACAGTGCAAGAAAAAAAAAACAGAGATAGACGAGAGAAGGGACAACACTAAATATGTTTCGGAGCCAGCGGCTGAGCAGAGGTACGCCTTGCGGTATTGAAGCGTTTAAAGTAAATAATTCAACGAAACTTGAGTGGTTTAAACTCTTTGTAAAACTGCTTTTCGCTCCACAGACTGAACTTTACAAAAAAGATGTCATCGAACGTTTCCAAAGCAATCCTAGTTCTGAATTTTGTTTTTGTGGTTATAACTTGACTAAATAATCGTTTTACAGACGCATTAGACCAGGGCTCTCAAACACGCGGCTCGCGGACCTCTCACTGGCGAACCGGCCTGCACATTACTGCCTTAATTCGTCCCATATTTTCTTTATTTTCTTAGTAAGTATGTTCATAAGCTACAGAGAAGTGACTGGTCTCAAGCATTTTTTTTTTTTCGTGAGGCACCACATGCGGTCACCATGTGTTAAAACATAACCGCGGAACAAAAACTCTACATTTGAGAATCGGCGTCCAAATTTCAGGTCATTCTGGTAATGAGTATCGATGTGTTTCTCAAAACCTGACATCAAATCCCATTTAGAAATGACCCATATCTGACAAATGAGAAATGCCTTCTTTCAAATGGCAACGTTAGCTGACATTTTGTTCAACCCCCCCCCCCCCCCCCTCATCCCCCCACTCCAATCTCCTTCTTCACTGTCCCGGTCCTTGCGGGAGACTAAATTTCGTGACTGCGGCCCGCCTGCTGAGGTGAGCCCCTGCATTAGACGACGGCAACGTGTACACACGGAGCTGGATGCGAGTGCAGACATGCACGTGCCAGCACAGTGTTCTGTGCCTTAAACTTTCTGCCTAAACTGTGTCACGGAGTCACCACGGACGCCAAGGAGCGTACACTAAAGAAACGTAAATGCGGTGAGAAGGCGGCACTCAAGATTTCGTTGCGACTACCGTTCAGTTTGTTGAGTGTTTTTAAGTTAGAAAACAGCAATGCAAGACTACTGACACATTACTTGACGTTGAGCAAGCAAGAAGGAAGGAAGTGTGCCGGAAAACGCGCTTGATGCGAGAGTAGAAAATAATCCAATAGTAGAAAATATTCCGATATTAGCCGAACAGCCAACAGCAAAAGAACCCGTCACCTTAAAAGAAAAAAGAAGAAAGAAAATGTACTGCGATTTGGCTATGATAGCCCAACCTGGCAACCGTGATCGCTCTATGGTTTCAGTAGTACGCCTGCCCTCGGGTTAGGTTAACGCTTATGTTTTTCCTTAGGGACATCTGTTTCTATATATTTCCATCGATTGCATTCAATGGAGCGGTAGTGGTTTGCGGTTGCTGACTCACCTGATGTAACGCCTCCCTAGTGCCACAATGAACAGCAGTATTGGGTGGATGTCCGTATTTGGTGCTTTGGTTACAAGATAGCCCGAAAGGAATCCCCTGTAAAAAAGAAAGAAAAGAACGCCTAGAATGATCCATGTTCTCCGTTCAATTGAAGAGCACCTGAACAGGATATATATATATATATATATATATCAGAAGCAAGGTGTTGACGCACAAGTGAAAAGAAGCTTTATTTGATGTTTCGGCCGTGGGCCCGGCCGAAACATCATATATATTTATATTTATATACAGTAAAACCTCGTTGATACGATCTCGGCTCGTACGAATTTCGGGGTGATACGAATTTTTCTGCGGTCCCGGCCAAGGCCCATTTGCCTGCAATGTATTGGAGTACGGTTGTTGCGAACCGACTTGCACCCCGCGACGTTTGATACGAACGTACGCTAGCGCACAGGTACGAACAGGTGCTGCCCGCGCTGCCGCGGAACACCCGGCAGTCACGCGCGGGCGCGGGTATGCGCGCTGCGCGACCATCCACGGTCCGTCGTTGCCTCCGAGATAGTGCGCGCGAATCTTGGAGGCCTTTAGGCGCCTTCGCGTTTACATTACAGACGGAGTTGACGTCGCGTTTTTTTTTTTTTTTCCTCGACGCGTTGACGCGTGCTCCTGTGCTCGAGGAAGCAGCGTCTTTGTACTGTGTTAACACGTGCCTGCCACGTAGATGCAAGCCATGTCCTCGCAATCAGACGTTCTATGAAACAAGACTGAAACTTGGGCTGCGGGTCCGCCATGAAGTCCTCTTAAAGGTGGACGAAGACCCAAAGAGACCAAGCGGATGGTCTTGGCGAAGAAGCTTGGCCTCTATCTATCGTGTGCAAAGCGCTTCTTGAGTCACTTTCGCAGCAGTACTCTCGTGTAATGTAGAAACGAGTAGTAAGATTAGGAAGGGACTACTAGCGGTCACGGGGCACAACACATCTGGTTCATTAATTACACACGCGCGCATGCACCGTACATTTACGAGTACAAGTATTATCGTTGACGTCTAAAAGCTTTACTGGCAATCATTCAGGGCTATTCATGACGTCGCTGCGGCCCTCAGAAACACTGTATCAAAACGTGTGCCAACTTTCTTTTGTCGCATACTAATTTTCCATGCTTTTTGGTGATACAAATTTCGGATGATACGAATATTTTTGGTAACTCCGCGAGATTCGTATCACCGAGGTTTTACTGTATATATATATATATATATATATATATATATATATATATATATATATATATATATATATATATATATATATATATATATATATATATATATATATATATATATATATATATATATATATATATGGTGTTGTGTGTGTGTTGTGTAAAGCAAATTTCTCTTCGAATAGTTGTAACAAGAGCATATCTGCGCATCCAACAGAGAGGAAAAGTTATTTGTGTCGCGATGCGTATTTTGAAGGCGCATTTTAATGCAATGTCATATTCCATGAGGATAGACCTCGAGCCTTGAATTGAATGAGACGCTTTGTTGTTTAAGCATTTCTACCTCTAATACTACAGATGTCGTTGGCGGGACAACATGATTATAATTTCTGTTGGACATCAGTGACTCGATCGAGCCGTATCGATCGAGCTGTTACTGTCTTTCACTGGCAACGACTAAACAATCCAAATAGTTTTATCGGTAACCTGTCTCCGACAAAGTGTTTCCCGGGGCAAATCCGACACATTGTATCAAAAGTGAGTGCCTTATTGCCATATTTTTCCCTTGGGGTAAAAATTAGGCAATTTGCTTGTTCGTTGCCGTAGTCAAGAATACTTACGTTATGACAAGGAAAGTCTCGACAGACATGAAGGCGTTCAGTTGGACAGTGAACAAGAAGTCGTTTTGAATCCGCTTGAGGAAACGAATCATGTTGGCTGAAAAAAAAAAAAAAGAAAATAGCGATGAATCACACGTACAGCACGAGATACAACGCTGCTGCTTAGACTGGCAGAATACTCCTTCAATACCCGATATACCGGCTGTTTCAGCGAAGACTGAGAAACATTTTTTTTTTCGCGACAAGTCTTTTGTGATGACGGACGTGAAGATGTAGGTGTAAATCACCAATGTGGGAACTCATTTAGTCTATTTTTTTAATGTAATTTTCATTAACAACCTCGGGTGACACCTTTTAGCCGCAGAATTGAACCTTGCCCGAACAAAAGCCAACACACTTGCTAGACACCCTTCGCGTGCTCGTCCTTTCGAGATATTTGCGGCGAAATGCAGTTATATTCCAGTTAAAGCTATGAGCTCCGCTAACAAATGAAACAGGGATCAAACGAGCACAACGAGTGATCTCCATAATTAAGCAGTGACAACGTGAATGTCAATTAATACTTAACGAGACCGCATCTACGACCGTCAGCGTGCCTATAAGCTCTCCAAACAGAACAGAAAAGTTTGGTGCTGCCCACAAACATGCATGCTGTAATTACTTACAGCTGGCGTGAAGGTCCCGAAGCATGTGGCTGTGTCCCAGAAGGACCCACGTAGCTGAGAAGACGCGCACACCATGAATGAAACCAAGCTTGTTGGAGTAGTCGCCCCAGTTGGGCATATCCATCAGCTTCTTGACGGCCCGTCGAAGGGAAACTGACTGTACCGAATCGGACAGGTAGCCTGCGCAAGAAAAGAAACCACTTGTCACGTCTTGCATGTTGCTAACACGATGGCGTGTCTAATAAGCATTTCTACCTTGATACATCCGACGAACTTTCCCAAAAGGCGCATGCTATGTGTCAGGATGACCAATTACTCCTTAATACTAACTTTCTTATATTATAAAAAATATTTGTGGCTGTGCTACGTTCTAGGGAATAGAACCCGCACCGATAACTGTGATTCCATGCTGACGCAGGGAATCGCTTTTAGTTACTGTTATAGATAGTCAAGTACGCGCACTTTACTGCGAACAAAAAGCAGTGCACAAACGCCAACCATTTTATGAAAATGGTGCCACTCCTGTACCTGTTTGTGGAACAATAAAGGGACGCATAGGACGTATGTAAGTCTGCGCGCTTAAACCATTGTTGTTCGTATAGACAGGCTTCAACATACAGGTGTAAGTGGATCTACACTGCTTCTCATCTGACGTTTGCGAAGCTTTTAAAAAGAGCACACTGTATGATTATTATATACCTAAAGGGTTCGTAATGCAGCCTCTTTCACTTACATCGAAATCTTTGGGCCCCAACTACCTGTCTCATTAAAGAGAAATGGTTTTTAACCTTGGAATAAGAGGTGTGACTTGCATATAGTAAGGGTATTACCGCATCCTTGAACATAATCATTCGGTAGTTTCGAACATGCTATTTACCGCGTATATATATACATATATATATACGTATATTTTATGTATTGTGCGCTATACGAAAAGTTCCGTGCGATTGCGCATACGCGTTTCGCTCCGACATGTCTGTGCATAAGATAGGACTCGCCGCATTGTTGCTACGTGCAACCCGGAAGTCGTAAAGTGATATTGAACATCACTTTTTGTTTGACTGTATCGGACTCGCTAGAGAGAGATACAGTTAAAACCCGAAATAACGAAATCGGCGGGGAAAGCACAAAATTTCGCTCTTGCGGGAATTTCGTTGGCGCGAGAATGCGGCAGAAAAGACATGCAATTTACAAAAAAAAAACATTTCATTTCCAAAAGTCAGTAAGTTTGCTTTGGCGGGCCTTGCCACGCAACAATTTCATGCCTCTCGATCGGGAATCTCATTTGCCACGGCACAAAGTTCGCCCCATGCACTGGTCAGTGACTGCGGCACTGCGCTGTCACCAGTACCGTCATCAAGTGCGCCTAGAGGCGAACCTTCTTCCGGCTCCGCTGGATCAGCGCGGATCAGCGCAGAATCGTGGACAGCGAGCTGCACGCAACACCGAATTCTTCGGCGATGTCCATTTTTTTCCTGCCCTTTACCGCCTCACTGATGATTGCAGCCTTATCTTCTAGCGTGATGAACTTCCGCTTTTTCGTTGGAGGCGGCATCTTCGCAGGCAGCGAAATCGGACGAAGCAGTCACAACACACAGTTCACGTTGCACCAAGCGACTAAGCAAACGCTCCACAAATGGCTCCACACACGCGACCATGTGCGCGCAAAGCCGACAAAGCGAAGCACAGAGTCAAGCCAACCAATGAAACTCCATGAGGAATGTGGATTTGGCTACGTAGTCCGCGATAACGAGCAGGTGTTTCGGCAAGCCACCATCATCATCATTGTCGCCAGCTTTTTCTTTTTGTAAACAATGATGGCGGCTGCTTCTCAAGTGCACTGTAGCGATAGTTTTGCACAATTTAAGTGTAGCATGAATGGATTTCAGCAGTTTTCGAATGTAGTTAATGTTGCGAGAGGACAATATTTGCGCACTGGTGCTTCAAAAATTTCGTTAATGAGGGACTGCAGTATGAATATCTTTCGTAGTCTCGAGTTACGAAATGCATTGACTCCTATGGGCGTTCGCCGGTGCTCCGAAAATATTTCGTTGCGGTGAGAATTTCGTTCCCTCGGGATTTCGTTATCGCGGGTTTTGACTGTAAGTTCTTGCAAACGGCTGAAGTAATTCGGGAGCTCATTCGAGAGCTCTTTGTCCCGGCTCTATAGTCCTTAAATGACCTACACACATAACCTGATTCGCTACGCCTGTTAGACTCATTTCAGGGCCATTTGGTGGTAGAGTGGGCGGGGCGGCGCACGGCTTCGTACTTTGAATGACTCGCAAGCTCTGCCTTTACGTCCTGTCCCATCTCGCTTGTGCGCGTCGTGTTGTCTGCCGTCACATGCAACACTTCTGGACAGATGACTCACTGAACAACACACCCACAGATTTCACTATTCTTAAAAAATTTCTTGAATAGCGGCGCTCCGTTCTCGCAAGTCTTGTAATCCAGCTTCAGCCAATGACACCTTCCTCCAGCTTCTTTATATAAGTCATCCTATCGAAGCAGGAAGTGCAAGTGCGAGCGACCGAAAGCTTCCTTACTTATGAATGGGTGGTACTTTGGTTCCTTGATTTCTTCCGTCGAGAGCATCGTCCTGTAGATGTCATAGGCAGTTCCGAAGAGAATAAAGGCTGTCCACAGCACGAAGAGGCACCTGCAAAGACGTACGTAAAGAGAGATGTTTTTCTCTTACGTTTTTATGAGGGCTGATATTATCAATATTAAAGGTGGGAGCTGGAGACAAGAAA
Source organism: Rhipicephalus sanguineus (assembly GCF_013339695.2). Taxonomy (NCBI): domain Eukaryota; kingdom Metazoa; phylum Arthropoda; class Arachnida; order Ixodida; family Ixodidae; genus Rhipicephalus; species Rhipicephalus sanguineus. Next base: position 134,014,080 of record NC_051176.1, on the reverse strand, counting down.
GGCGGCTGTGCGATGTGAGCGCAGCACACCATCATTTGTAAATCATTCAAACTTTAAACTCTAAAGAAGCACTTCTCAATAGTGACGATGAATCCTGAAAATTTTTATTGACAGCTGAAAAAAAAGAGGAATAAATTGACCATGTGCAAGGTCATGTTCACTTTAGATGCCTGTTCGAAGTTGAGAAATTTGCACGAGCGTATATGCGACCTCGGGTGTCTGCATAGAACTTTCAGCGAGAGCCCTGCGCTCCCCCTCGCCCCCCTCCCTCCCAACACCCTCACACACACTCAAGGAAAAAAAAAGTCAGGTTGTAAAGTAAGTTCCTGAAGGAGATAAACGTTATATCCAGCGGATGCTTTGTTTTTAAAGTGGACGCTAGGTGCATTGAAAACAAAAAGCGTTGCAATTACGTAAGCCGAACTCGAGGACAGGTGAATAAATGCTCGAGTACGCACACTAAGCGATTGTGACAGGAACGTCCCAACTGAATACCGGTACATTTGCTCTTTTTTCAATTATGATTATGCTTGTTAATATGAATCGCTTTTATTGACACCATTGCTTTATATGTCTTGCGCTGTGTTATGCCCTGTCGTTAAGACTCCTCCCATCCCCGTCTTTCTGCACGTATGTTCTCTTTTAGACTGCCTTGACTTTATTTATTATTATTAATATTAACTCCTTTTACGTGATGCGTGCGCCAGCACTAAGATCTAAGGGTTGTTGCTCTGTACGTTGAATAAGCTATTGATTGATTGATTGATTGATTGATTGATTGATTGATTGATTGATTGATTGATTGATTGATTGATTGATTGATTGATTGATTGATTGATTATAAAGGATAGCGCATTCGTCGTCACTTACACAATCAGAGTCTGCCGTTGATCCAACTTTACTGGCTCTTCGATCTTGCACCACGAAGCCTTGAGATTGAGATTGAGATCGCCGACAACTGCATGAGTGATAAGGAGATAAAATCGTATTTTGGAACATTGGTCATAACAAACAAATGCATGAATGAATGCATGTATGAATAACTCTAGAAATAGAGCACAAGCTAGCTCTGAAAGTTAATTTTCGCAATGGCTCTGAAGGTACAAAACTCATGCTGGAATAAGAAGTGATGCCATTTTGTTTTGTTCTCCAAGCAACTAACGAATTAGTCGCCATAGCGGTAGAAAACAAAGAAAACCGTGAAATGCGTACTTACCCTGGCTTACGGATAGTGAGATGCGCGGAAAAAATGCGTGCACGCGTCCATACTACATTTCCTGCATGGGTCACTAGCTCCAATATAAGCTCAGCATTCAGTTCGGATGCAAAGGTCTTCGAAGACACTCGAAAGTGCTCGCTTGAAACGCGATAGTAAAGGACATTGTGTAGGGAGGATCGAGATGCGCACTTACAGTGGTCGATGATCACTTGTAAATCCTCCCGTTGGCAGACGGAAGGCAGACAAACGCCGTACTTGAGAAGAGGGATCACAGACACGTACTCCTTGTCATTCAGTCTGGAAATGTTGCCGATGTACTGTTGGCAGGGAAAAGAATAACTCTGTTAACCAAGCAGTTCCGAACTAATTTTTTTTGTGCGTATTGTCCTAACAAAGTGACCAGACAGTAGAATGTTTTTGCAGCGGTTACTAAATATAAAGCTGTTTATCTGTGGGGTCATTTTTGCGGCACTCGATCTTTGCGCTATTTGTAGTGTTTACTTACAAAAGTTATGTACCGATGGGCTAGTTGGTGAGCCATGATATTTGATGAAGCAGCGCACAAAAAGGACACAGTCACGCACACATGTGTGCGTTTGCGTCATTTTATATGCGCGTGATTGTGTCCTTTTGTGTGCTGCTTCATCAAATATCTTTACTTACAAATTTTGTTGAATTCCGAAACGATATGGCGTAAGGTGTTGGACACAATGCAGAATTTTGCAGTCTCTTTTATACGTTGCGAAACCCATGGCGTGTAGCAGGTGCCGTGGTGGTGATTGCCCATTTGAAGGCGGCGCAGTCTGACGTTTTTTTTTCTCGTACGATCATAACCAGTTCTGTCAATATTGCCTTCATCAGTCAGCGTCTGTCTAACCAACCGCATTATCAAAGCGAGACTATATAGTACAGGTCTTTACTTATGACAATTCTTTCAATCATCAAAGACAGTCTTTGCGCACGAATTTAAGAGGATTTGGTGACAGAGCGCACAGGGATTATAAACGCATACATATTTGAAGAAATGAACTCTACCGTCACCTACAGAGCAAACCATCTGAGATCTGGATCAGTTCTTACAGAAAACTGGCCCAACCTTTAAATGCATGGATAACGCTGTTGTGAGGGCAAGCACATAAACATTATGAACCCCGTTTTTTTGTTTTTTTTTTTTTGTCAAATGCGAATAGCTACAACCAGCATTGTTCAACGGTTCGTGTAACGGCGAGTGACGTCAGAGCAGTGCATTCCACTCCGGTTGAACACAAATAAAAATGTCTCGAAAGCTGTATTTTAACCTTGACTCTCTTGCACCGAAGCCCGAAGCTCCAATCACTGCATCACAGCTGCATGCCTTCTCCGATGGAATCCTTTCAGACTGACCCGTGTGCAAGCAAGCAGGCGCGTTCTGACGCTGGGAACATCTTCCGAAATGGTGATGGTTTCCTGAAAAATGTTCTTCGTGCAAGCCAGCGTGTTGAAACGCTTGACGCGTTTCCACAGCGCTGACCGGCAGATGGCCGATTCGCCCTTCAAACAAATGTTCGTGGATATAAAAACGTCAAGAAAAGCGTCATCAGCGGCTATATACTATACGCATTGACAGTGACAAGTATCGACAGATGAGTTTCGTTGTCATTTTTTCTTTACCTTTTCACAATGTAAGGTAGAAAACCTACAGTGCAATCGGATTGACCATCCCGCCCCTTTTTCTCTCTGTCACAGGGACAAGTAAGGACTGTAGATAGAACGCGAAGGTGGGACTATACACGGAGGGCGAAGGTGCGCAGCTCTTCGCTCCATTTGTGATTGTTAGTCGTTTGTATGCACCATCGGGCATACTTGAGACTCGAAAGCCTCGGTGGTGCAGGTAAATCTCCAGGTATACCTGCTGGAGGAAATTGGAGCTTCTCCCGCCATGAGGAGTCCCGGATTTTTTAAAGGCGAAAGCCTTAGCTGCCTCATCAAACGGGAAAATTGACCGTCGGCGTTGACAGTCGTCCCGTGGTATCGGCGTCAATACGAGTGATGCAAAGAAATCGTCATCGCGTGATGACGTCACCCATATCGTGTCACCATGACGTCACACATCGTCAAAATTTGACTTCGCCACGACGTCATAATGACGTCAAATGGCTTGGCGTCACATTATGACGTGCTCGCATGACACTGTCGCTTCGTCAAAGGTGGGCCTATCACGGAGGAAGTGCAAAACCAGGTGACGTGCAGAAAACTTGCAATTTCTCCGATCCTGGAGGCAGTGCAAAGCCACGTTAGGTGCAGAAAACTTTCGGAGGGGGCGGGGGGGGGATCAATACATTGACTGAAAAGAAAAATAAGAGGATAGCTTTCGCCTTCAAGTCGTCTTACGCGAATGCATAAGGGAACCTGCGAGTTTTTTTTTTTCTTCTTTGTGTTTGGTTCAGACTACTTACTTGGCACCGAAAAGAAAGGGATACACAAGAGCAACGCAACATGATTTGTTTTCCCCAAAGGCAAGTGAGTTTATACCCAGACACTGCAATACGCGTTTTAACGAGGCTATACATATAGGCCGCGTCCTGTAACGCGGACAGAAACTTACTTCGAGGTTGTGGTGCTTGAGAAACTTGTCGGCGATTTTGTACACCGTGGGTGGCAGCTCGTCGACACCGTTATGGTGCATGTGTATCATGCAGTACCTGCCCTGGAACAGGTTCTCGTTGTGCCTGATGGCCAGACATTGGTCGGAGGGCCCGTACACTGACCAGAGGGCTGCGTTGCTCGCACTGGCCCGTCCCAAGTTCGCTGGCATTGGCCGTTAGGGCACGCAGAAAACAGACGCGCGAACGCGTCCCCCTGTATCCCGGCCGCAGTCCGCCCACTCATTCAGGAGGTAGACGCGCACATCGCGTTTCATTTTGAGCAACCCCGTCTCATTATTGTGTTTTTTGTCCCCTAGGTTTTGCGTTCTGGCGCTGCAGTCGCACTGGAAAACTCGACTGTACGTGCCTATAGTCCTCTGACTGCCCTATTCGACGTGCTGCAGAATCTGCCGGTCTTCGATGCTGATGATGCTGAGAAGCTGGTCGTCAGGAATATCCTTGGGAAGCCATGAACAACGCAGCGTGCGTGGTGTTGCTTCGGCTGCCACATAGCGGTCACATCGTGGCGTTTTCCGTTAAGTGTCAGTGAGCGCAAGCCAGCGAGTTTCTGCGTCGCTGATTCTCGCCCGCTTGTCGCCGCGACAAGGTTCTGTAGCGTTCTTACTTGTATGTTGACGTCGCGCACCTCAGACGCCGTGAGTCCAGCAGCAACGCCGATGGCGTTGGTGACTTGATAGTCGGATACTTCGCAAGGTTGAGCTGTGTGCCCAGTCTCAGGATGATTGTCTGTGGCTAATGTGGGGTCTCACACATGCACAGGAGTGGCTTGATGATCGTCAGCTGGTGTTCCATGCTTGTTTCGTCTTCCATCACGCCGGAACGCAGGGTCGCGTTTCCCCCTGCCGCCGGTGAGATCCGGCGGTGAGGTTAGCGAGGCTGCTGTGTCGCAGGTGCGGGAAAAGCATCAAAACAGAGTTATACTGCTCCGACGTACCCTACATGATGTCCATTTGGTGCCAGAACACTGGTCGTATCCTTGAGAAAATAGAACGTCGTATCCATAACTCGTGTATTTCGGGCGAAAATCGCAGAGCCGTAGCGAGGTGCGTCTTGTCGCCTCAAGCCCCCTAGCGGCCACCAGCCGGAAATACCTACCGTCATTGCCAAAAGGAGCAGTCAATGGTTGTTGTTGCGATGTGTCAAACAACCGCAGCGGTAGACTCATTCTCGGCAGGTGGTGGCGTTGGCGGCGGGAGGCGCTTGTGGAGCGCACGAGGAGCCAACTCCGCACGGAGGTCATAGAAGGAGGTACCTTCAGGCGCAGCAGGCCCTGTGACCTCCAAATGTGAGCATAGATGCCTGCCCACGTAGGCAGCAAGGTGGCTGGCCGTAGGCCGTTTTACAGCGAAAGCTGTTATGAGATCATTTCACCGGCCGTTTTTGGCGCCGTAGTTGTCCGCCGCCGCCGGTGTCCGTAACCAGTATCGCTCGAAATAAGAAAAAAAAAATAAGAAAAAAATTCAGGATGGCACGAGGTTCGAACCTGGGCCCTCTGCGTGGGAGCCCAGTAATCAACCTCTGAGCCATGCCGGTGCTTGAAACTGCTTTGCAAAAAGGTCCTATACAGGCTTCATGTCAGAAAGGAACCACATTAGCATATGCAATATAGCGTGGTAGAAGAGTAAAATAAGCACCAAGCGTCGCACAACGCGATTTCTGTAACCAGGCGTCACACAATGCGAATTGCGCAAAGAGTAGGTTGTTGAATGCTTCCAACTCATTTCAGAAGCAGCACTGTGTCGCTAGGGATTTGGGTTATATATGAAGTGCTGCTTCTGAAATAAAATTAGTTGCGAGTGTAGCGAGTGTCGTGTTTCTTCTTGTCCTCTTTGTTTCCCTTCGAATTTGCGCTACTACACCACCTGTTAAAATGATATCCCACCAACTAGCCCAGCTCTCAACCATACTGAACTTCATTTCTATTACAACGGGCCCTTTTATATGTTCTAACAAATTCAACCAGTATGAACCCAGCTCCCTGGCCACAGTCTTAGCAGTATGTGTTTGCAAGGCAAGGGTGGCATCCTGCAATGCCAGATACAACGTATGCCCCAAGGAACTCGAAATAATGTGTGGTTTTCTTCAAACTTCCTCGACACACTCAAGACGAATATGCCGGATTGTAAAATCCGAATTGTGGAGACGGGCAAGACATTTCAAGGAAACTCTGAGGATAGCATGTGCCATACGTTACGACAGGGAGCCCAACAGACTCTTCAAGGAATGGTGCAGGACGTCCAACAATTTGGCGGATTGGTTATGGGACAACACGAGACCGCACATTCCAAAACCGAAGAAGACGCAACCTTCAGACGGAAAAGTGATCGTTCTGGGGGATGTTTCAGTTCCCGAAGACTACAGAAAAATTCTTGGACTGGATCCGAAGTTCTGTTTCGAACCGTCGTTCTCTCCACCGGAAAAAAGTGACACTGGTCAAGTCCATGGCGCGTCGTGTGTCGGATGAGGAGCGTCCAAGATTCATCACCGAGTGCGTCGATGTGCTTTCCAGGACAATAACCACCGACAGAAAACAACATCACGTAAGAAATTCAGTGAACTTTGGTGTAAAAAACATCTTGCGTTTTCTTACGTCAGATAAGGAAGGTTGTTTGGTTGTCATACCGGAACGTCTCTTTCAAGAAAAGGCGTTGGCAGCCGTGGAAAAAAATTTTGTCCGTGTAGACGTAAAATCAAATAAGGTTAAGCAAAAGGCTCTCACCTTACTGGAGAACATTAATTTTGAACGGCTTGCATCAGCAGTGAAACGCGCAGGTAGCTTGCATCTTGAGTTATTTTTTGCGGCAAAGACTCATAAAATTGGTGTTCCATTCCGAGCCATAGTATTCGAAAGGGACTCGTGGCAGCTATGCTTGTCTTCGTATCCTCAGTGTCACCTTAAGACATTGAAGGTCTCGGATCCTTTCAGTCTGCCAAACTCTCAGGCGTTAGTTTCGTATTTAAGCACGCATAACCCAGAAAGATGCAGTTTCTTCAGTATAGATATACAAGATATGTATTACAACATTCCGCATGATCCGCTATTGTCAAGTGTAAAGCAATGTATAACAGAAGAAAACGATGAGTAAGCGTTTGTGAATAAGTGTGGTGTATCGGTGGATGCTTTTCTTGAATTGTTAACCTTTTACCTAAGGTCGACATTTGTTATGGGGAACAAGGCTATGTACCGACAAAAATCCGGTATCACATTAGGTTCGAAGGTAGCCCCGGTTTTAAGCACAATTTATTTAGCAAAAATGGGACAAGGCAATAGATTTAAACCGTAATGGGCTTGCACTGAAACTGTTTCGGTTTGTGGATGACTTTTTGGTTTTTATGGAAGCGGATGGTCGAGATACAATAGTCGCAGAAATTTTGAAAGTCTTTAGAACAATAGTCAAGGGCTTGATTTTACTTTTCAATGACCAGACAACGACAAACTGCAGTTTTTGGATGTTGAGTTAGATGCCGCAGCGGAACATGTATGCTGGTGATACAATCCGCGAACGGAAAAACCCTTACTTAGCTACCGTTCGGCACATTATAAAGCCGTAAGGAGTGGCATAGCATTTTCATGTTTGAGAGCAGCCCTACCAAAGTCATGTCCAGAAAAAATTAGCGAAAGCTTCAACCAACAAATTATCAGGCTAAAAAATGCTGGGTACGAAAAACACTTGTTGTGTAGATCGGCCAAAAAGCTGATTAGTCACGTACGCGACAACTTTCAGAAAAAAATGGACAAATACTGAAAACAGAAAGAATATAGTGTCAGTTCCATATGCGCACAAGATTGCCCATAATTAAAAAAAAAACGTAGGTAATCGATATGGCCTAGAATTAGTTTTTTCGGCACCCAACAAGCTTAATAAAATATGTTCCAAACTAGACCGTAAAGTTTCCATAGCAGCAAAAACTAATGGCGGTAGTTGTACAATAAATCACACAACAAAGTTTGTGAAGTGTAGCTTATCAGTCGTGTATTGCTTACCGCTATCGTGTAGAAAGGTATACATCGGCCAGACGGGTCGTTGTTTGAACACCCGTCTTTTAGAACATAAACGATCATTACGAACTAACATTCATTCTCACATAACAGGGACACTGTTCTCAGTGTGGCTGCTCGCCACTGTTCAGTGACACAACCGTAGTCTTTCGTCATGGGAACCATCTAACCAGAGAAATTGTCGAAGCCTTTCACATTAACAAACGAAAAGATGGCTTTATTAGTCAGTCATCAGTTTCGTTAAGTAACCGAGCAGCCAGCTTCCTCGAAGAACTTTAATTGAAGTTAGTGTTTGCATCTGTCATACTTTCCTTCATGTTGTTTCAATTCTGTTTCAAGCACGTGTGAATTCCCGCCAATGTATTTTGTATTGATGTTACCCAGCGCTGTTATTTGTTATGTCATCTTAAAGTGTCTAAGCATAACTGCCGTGTACTATCGCTTGAGTGTGCGGCAAAAGGTTCTTTTGGCAATGATTCAGTGTTCGTAGTTCATTTCGGTGTCGCTAGGAATTTGGGTTATATATGAAGTGCTGCTTCTGAAATAAAATTAGTTGGAAGTGTAGCGAGTGTCGTGTTTCTTCTTGTCCTCTTTGTCCCCGTCGAATTTGCGCTACTACACCTTATGCTAAAATGAACAAATTGTAGGGTTATACGAAGTGAGGCTGGCAGCAAACTGTTTTCTACGCGAACTCGCGTAACTACAAAACGCTTGTGGAAGAGAGTACGGTCGCTCCAGGAAGAGATGCTCTGTCCGCATAGTCACTTCGAGTTGAGAGCGCAGCACGTAGAAGGGTATACGAGCGGCACGCTGTGATGGCTGTCGAGATAGCACGCGCGCGCTTAGATTCAAAGCTCAATCGCCCCCCCCCTTCCCTCGCGTCTTTTCATGCTCGTTAAAGACGAGCGGGGTGTTTGCTGTCTGCTTCGACGGCAGGTCTCCCGAGCGGGGTGATGTTATGGCATACACCCTCCGAGCGACAGAAATGGGCCGGCTCATTTGATCTCTGCTTCGGCCGTGTTCGTCACCCCCGCTCGCGCGCTTTTACCCGCGGTAGAACACACGAACACAGGTGACCTTATCAATTTGGATTGCATACGGGACATGACGGCGACGGCAAAAACCCGTCGAGACTGTCCATAAAATTGTTATCGCAATAAAAGAAAACAAGAAGGAAGGGAGCATGGCGCCTCGAATGAGGCCCTCGAATGCCCGTCGGTCACGTGCGTATTTTTATGCGCCATTTTCAATAACTCCTGGTCCCGCGATCGAGGGAGTTTGATCTGTTATAGAGGTCCCTAGCCATTCTACATTGCCACATTTCATTCCTGCCTGGATTTGAATGCATGACTATCGTTGTTGCATGTCGCAACTGAAAAGTTGCGCCGCTAAATACCGAGGATGGTGGTCCCATTCCCGGCATGGAGGAGGAAACAGAAGATTGCGTTGGGGAATTCGATAGAAAGAAAGAAAGAAATTAAAAGAAGTACGTCTGGTGCGCACATACCAAGCTTACCTTGCCCCCATTTTGCCGATAGGGCAAGGGCTTCGGATATTTTTTTTTTTCTTTTTCGTGCCGAAAGGCGTGTCATCAGTGCGGGAAGGTAGCTAATCATTATTTTCTCGTTTCATGTAAGATGCAGACTACGCAGAACTGAAAACGGCGTGCATTACAAAGTTGCGCATCCAAAAAAATGTGACTGACAATATGCTGGCGTGTTTGAAACAATTCACTCGTGATGGCTTCTTTCGGCTCCGAGAGCCGACTACTTATTCGTGTGAGTGGTATTTTTAACATGATGCAGGCTTCTCGGAGAGTGGTGTTTACATTAGCTAAGGCAAGCGCTTCAAATAATTAAGGACGTCCATGAGATCTGTTTGATTGTTTTGCTTAGTGGTGCTGATGATCAAGTTTAGCGGCAGTAATATTCGCGCTGGCGTAGTTATCTCTGGCCAAACGCGCAGATACAGTCGAAGAGGCCGCTATAGCATTCGCCACCCAAACGAGCGAGGATCCCATACTGGTCTTTGCCGACTCTGAAACAGCGACACGCAACTACCTGAAAGGAAGGATCTCCACAAGGAAGGATCTTCACAAGGAAGGATCTCCACAATGGAAGGATCTCCATGTCCACTCCAGCCCCCTTATGATGGTCCCTTCGACGTGGTGAAACGAGGAGAAAAAGCACATCATGATCCACAGAGGTGGCCGTCATGACGTGGTCTCGCTTGAACGCGTAAACCAGCGCACGTGGACAACAACAGTGAAGTGCGTGCGCCACCTCGAGTTCCACAGCCAGAGAGGCTATCAGCAGACCAGACTGACCCAGCCCAACCATTCGTCGAAAGGTTCACGCGCAGTGGACGACACAAAAGACCTCCGATGCGAATGAACTTATGAACGACTTAGAAGGATTGATTGTTGGGCGAGTTGGTTAATTCATGACGAATGCAAATTCGTCTAGTCTTACGTTTTTTCGCGCTATTTGTATTCATTATGAATGACAACGTAGTGTTGACCCAATTACTAGGGGGGAGTATTGTAGCGCCGTGAAACGGCGCTTCTGAGTTTGCGCGAATGTGGGCGCGAATGTGTGCCTCGGTGTGTGCGCGAAAGCCAACAGCGCAAGCGCGAGGAACCACGTGCCTTTTCTTCGTGTACTTCAAAGGAAATAAAAGTTCAGTTGTTGTTTGGGGACGGGAGTGGCTTACTTCGCTTGCGCGATCTGCTCGCCCAGCTCGGCCTAGCGGCGCGTTCCAACACTTGCAACTGCTTCGAAAAAAAACACCACATAAATACCATGTAATGGAAGAAGTCTCCTTAACGCATTTTCTTCGGCAGGTGTCACGACAAAAATGAGCCCATTCTGCGATTTGTAGGCGCATTGGTGAGGCCATCAAACTACGTTTTTTGCGACAAGCCATGCTTCGAAAAGAGCCGGCATAGTGCAGCCATCACCGCTAAAAACACATAGGAACGTTTAAACAGCTCCAAAAATGGACAACTATGTCACTCTAGCGGAAAACATATCAAGCCAACGCCTGGCTTTCTAGGGGAGGCGTTGATCAAGGAAACAGCAGACGTTAGATAATGTGCTTTCATCTGTGAGGCATTCTGAGAAATATGTCTCGAATCTTGCACAGGGAAGTCCTTTAGATTGAAAACCTGTACAATTACTATAGACACATCGCCGCGCGCGAGTGTGTGTCTGTGTGCGTGTGTGTGTAACAATACACAATAATAAGTATGCACTTAGTGGTTGAAGTGCGCACTAGGGGCCGGATTTCGCTATCGCGTTCAACTCCTAAAGGCGAAGTTAAGGGTCCCCCGATTTTTTTTCTCCGGCATTTGAAGTCGCCTATGACGCACTTCGGCGTCCTGCGCTTCGCGACGAGCCTCAGCCTCTAGCTCTTTGCAACATTTCTCGACCTCTTGCGCTTTTTGACGCGCCTCCTCCTCACGCGCCATGCGGAGCGCCTCAGCCTCTATTGCCACGCGAAGCACCCCCTGTTCTCGCGCCTTCCTTCGCTTTTCGAAGCGCCTCGTCTGCTTTTGCCCTTCGAAGTGCCTCAGCCTCTCGCTCTTAGAGACGCTTCTCGACCTTTTTGCTCTCTGCGGTGCGCCTCGTCCTGTTGCAACTTTTCGACGCCCTTCGTCCTCACGCGCCTTAGCCTCTCGTGCTATGCGAAGTGCCTCATGTTCTCGCGCTCTCTGACGCGCTTCCCCCTCTAGCGCCTTGCGGACACGCCTCAGCGTCCTGAAGTGCCCTTACTGCGGGCCTCAGCCTTAGCGCTGCGCGACGGGTCTCAGCTTCTGGCGCTTTGCACGCGCGTCATCCTCAAGCGCCTCAAGACGCGCTTCAGCTCTGTCTTTATTGCCTCGACTTTCACAGTCAGCGAGACCTGAAGCAGTTAAGTGGCGTAACAAGCATCTTTCACCTTATCAAAGTCTTGCGCCTCCTCAACGAATAACCGCTCCAAACGCATGAGATTAGTCGCGCCAGCAACGCGACAAGCCTCTCCAACCAAAGGTCTCGGTTAACGCCTACATCCTCGCAGACAGCCCCAAGGCCAACGAGCAACGTCTCGATGTTCTCGCCTGTCCTGAAGATGTGGAGACGGTTTCGTGCTTCCTGCCTTGTAAGCGCTTGAAGCATACTCTCGCATGTTCAGAGCATGTTCTCACTCTTCGCTACGCTCCCGAGCCTCCCTCTCTTCGCTCCTTTCGCGTTCCTCTAACTCCCTCTTTTGCGATGCCTAACTGCCTCCTGCTCTTCATGCTTTTGACGCTCCTCAAACGTCCGCTCCTCGCAACGCGCCTCGTCCTGCAGCGCCTTGAGACTGTACTTATCGTCTTGACTTTTGCAGTCGGCCTGCCTCACAGCAGCAATATGGCCTAACAAGGCTTTCTTAGCTTCATCGAAGTCTCGATTATCCAAGTCAAACATACGTTCCAAAACGCATCCTAGATTCTGCGGGAGCAACTGGATCAAACATTGTAGCCCTGTAGTCTCAGCCGACCTCATGTTTTCCACAAGCTTCTTCATAATCACTGAGGAACTTGTCTCGTGCTTTTCACCGTTTACGCGAATCCTCTTTACGGTCGACCTCCCTCCAATTTAGTTCACGCTCTGAACATTCCAATAGCTCCGTGCGCTCACGCAGCTTTGCCTCCCGCTTACGCTGCTCAATTTCTCGGTTGAACGTTTCGTGCTCTTTTGCCTCCAGCCTTATGTCATTAATCAACTCCCAAAGCTTCTCAGCTTCTTCGATCGTCGCCTCTTCTTCCTCCATCACCTTGAGAATCGCTTCCCTTGTTTTTGCGGAACCGGCGTAAATGCCCAACTCCTCACAAATTTCGAGGTGGTACTACTCCATCGCGATCTCGTTCCTCGTGATGCTTGCCTACTGCTATTCACCCGTACTTTAAAACTAATATCATAGCCTAAACGAGGTGAGTATTAATTATGGCCAACCAAAAACAAAACTCCCTCCTGGGATCTGCTTGTGCTAGAGAGGTCTGGCGAAATGAGCAGTAAATATCGAGCAGTCACCCAATCAAACTAAGCTGACTACGGTCGAACTCGTGGCTGCCGTCGAGCAGTGGCGTGAGCGTCCTCGCTCCTCGGGCCTGCAGGGATGTGATCCAACTTGCCAACCGTTGAGATCAGGATAGCATATACCAGCTTCTCCAACGATGAGATGAGAATAGCGTATTTTAGCAAAGCCACTCACTGAGACCTGGGTATCGTATCCCAGCGATGCCAAAAACTTTTTGGAATGGGCTAGGTCCCTCTGGTGCACAGCGTAAAATACGGGGTCGTGGTATGCCACCGCTGCCACCGCTGTTACGAATGGGGGTTGCGTGTTGTTGAATGCCGGGAGGCTGGCGAGCCGATGTAGCCGAAGATCCAACTTTTGCTTAGCATCAGAGCAAGGAGGCAAACGTTTACGAAGCAGGAACAACAAATAGTAGCAGTAAAAGCAGGTAAAAGCAGGTATAGCAGGTTAAAACAGTACAGAGCCTGCCCGCACGACCCAGTCGGCTGGGGCGACTCTCTAACAACGGACCGCCACGGCGTTAAATCTGATAGCAGTTCATTGTGGCCTGTCCTCTCTAGGCAGGCGCGGACCGAAGTCCCGGTGTTACCCATTTCTTTATTGTGGATGTCCTGGCACAAGAGCACGCAGGTGTTGACCTTTTCCTTGATCGTGGATGCCCTGGCACAACAGCACGCAGGTGTTGGCCCTTTCCTTGATCGTGGATGCCCTGGTACAACATCACGCAAGTGTTGACCCTGTCCTTGATCGTGGATTTCCTGACACAAGAGCACGCACGTGTTGACCCTTTCCTTTATCGTTAATGCCCTACACAGCAGTAGATTGCTTTCAAGAAGGTTGGCATTTCGGGAGCAGTTCCTGAAGTAATCGAAGCCGTCTCAGCGTACCGGCTCAAGTGATGAACAGCGGTGACGATGCATCTCTTGCCGTCTGTGGTAGTTTGGAGGGGCCCGAAGAGTCATCAGCTGAAACTGTCTAGAGAACGGCTCTGCTGGGCAAAGGATATGGTTGTAGAGTGCCGACTGGGGCAGTCAGTACCCGTCCGCTTTCTGGTGTTGACAAAATGTGCACGAGGCAATACATTCAGCTACGCTCCTGGAAATACCTGACCTGGAGAATCGACTGCGGATGCACTTCTTCAAAGGTATACTGCGCTAAAAGGAACAAGGACACAGAAAAGGGGGGGACAACACATGTGCAGACTCACAACTGAAAGTTTTAGTCTGTCTTCCCCTTACGCCGTTTGCCCTCTGTGTCCTTGTTCCTTTTAGCGCAGTATACCTTTTATAAATGACCACCGGTTTATCCTAGCGGCGACGATACTCAACAGCGACAGTCAAGGCGGGGCCGACTCTCAGCGCGAGTTACGTTCTTCTTCGATTTCAACTATGATATCCTTAACCCCCTAGGAGGTTTGTTCGAGAGGACTGACCCATTACTAAGTTCGATCGCTTCGTCTACAATTACCCCGGGTTACGAAAAGGGAGCCGCCTGGCGACCTAGCACTTGTCACTTTCCATGAGGGGGCTCGTGGTAGGGCTCAGGCGTCGTCCACAATTTAAGTTGACAATGTCGCGCCCTCGACGGCGCATGTCCGAAGATGGTTCTCCATGGGTTCGATCCGTAGGTAGTTGACCGGTAAGATGTGCTGTTCGACGATACGGTAGGGGCCTTCGTATTTCGGCAGTAGTTTTGAAGAGAGGCCGGTTGCAGTGGTAGGGACCGAGAGCCATACGATTTGCGCTTGCCGGGGAGGAACGTGGACTCAGAAGTGGTGGTGCCCCACCGCGAAGGCTCCTTATTCTGCCGCTCTCATGGTTCGGCTCCGCGGTTACTACCTGTCCTAGTAGAGTACTCCTTTGCAACTTCCAGTCTCGCGACACTCTATCAGCGAAGCCTGGCTGTGTCAGAAATAGGCGCACAATCAGATGGATCCGGCTTGTAGGGAAGGATTGTGTCGATTGTGTGCGACGGGTGCCTGCCATTACAATAAGAAAAAGGGTGAGAAACCAGTAGTGCTCTGAGGGGCGGTATTGCATAGGCGTACGTAACGGAACGGAACTGTGATGTCGTCTTTGACGAATACCTTGGTCGCGGCCGATGAACTGTCTGCCAGCGTCAAATGTGAGAATGGTGAGAGCTCTAATTCGGTCTGGTGCGTTACTCATCAATGCAATGTCACGGCGTCAGTGGCGGGTTACTGAGAAAATCCCATCCCAGGATGACGTCGTGAGAGCATGAAGAAATTATGATGAATTCGACGGCGTAAGAGCGTCCTGAATGATGACACGGGCTGTGCAAACCGCCGTCGGGTGAATACTTTGGAGAGGTGCTGGTCTGTACGGAGGGAGAGCCCTTCGGGATGCGGCGTCTGTCACTTTCTTCGTATGCAGGCGGCTTAGTTTAGCATCCATAACAGATACGGCGGCTCCAGTATCGATAAGGGCAGATGCGCTGAACACCGATTTCTTCACAAAAACGTTATCACGTTCGATGGTCTTGCTGAGGCTTTCGCAGTTCGATAGCGATTCGCAGCCCTTGCCTCGTGGGACTGCTGACAACTAGTTTTCCTGGTCGCGTGGGACCGAACGTGGCCGCATCGGTGACAGCGAGCGGCGTCGTGGTGACGGTGAACGGCGGGTAGATGCAGCTGGGCGAGAGGGCGGCGACGGAGGCGTAGGTGGGTCGTAATACGGCCGGTTCGACTGGCTGGTGGCAGGCGATTCCGCGCACTCTAGGCGGCTGCACGCTGATTGCAATAGCGCGCCACGTGGCCGGCGTAACCGCATGCGAAGCATATGGGGCGGTTGTCAGGCGTGCGCCATCGGTTCGCTGGGGCAGGGCCCGTCCCATGGTGCAGGACGGGATTGACGGGGCGGCAACTGATAGGACTGCATGGTGGGCTGCAGTCGTGGCCTTGGCCTGTTAGCAATTACGGTGAATAGCTTCGAAAGAGTAGACCGGACAGGAAGCTCGAAAGAGTGAGGTCGAGTGGGGCCAGCCGTAATTTTTCAGGTCGTAGCTTGATGGGGGCGATCCCTTGCGACAACTTATGGGGTAACTCAAAGGTGCAGGAGCCGGATGGTGCTGGTGGTACTCGGGCATGACCTCTTCGCGATTTCTGCTCAATTGCTCGACGGAGGGGAGGAGAAAGGTGGTCACGGCTGTTGAGCGTACCGAGGGCGAGCAAAGTCCAGCAGAGAGAAGTGGCGCGATCTCTACCCTCGCGCACCGTCTTTCAACAGGTCTTGATCTCTGCGAGCAACGCGGAGTGGTCGGTAGTTTCATGTGGTGGTCGACAAGCCAGCAATGCTGGTGGTAACATCGCGTGGTAGTTTGGAGAGCGACGGGTCATCGATCGCTGCCGGCGCAGCTCAAACTCATAGCTTTGGAGAGTGTTACGACCTCTGCCACTGTGCTGGAAATGGTTCTTAGGGTGCGAGCAGCATGGTGTAAGGCGTCGTCGTCTGATGCCTTTCATGATGTGCCTGAACTTGTCAGAATCTGACATGGTGGCGTCGGCTTTCTTACAGAAGCTCCTGGAGGACGTCTTCAATGTACCTGACTGGTGAATCGATTCACCGGTCTGCTGAGCGCGTTCACGTAAGCGTATACTGTTCGGCCTGGAGCTTACGAACGGCAGGTCGGCCGAACACGTTGATAATGGCGGTCTTGAAGTCGTGACCACGTCGTAAAATCGGATGCGTGGTTGTTGTACCACAGGCCCGCCACACCCGCGACGTAGAAAACCAGGTTAGTCAATTTTCCGGCCTCGTCCCATTTATTGGGGACACTCACGCGCTCGTAAATGGCGAGCCAGTCCTCCACGTCGGTACCGTCGGCGCCAGTGAAGTGGAGGGTCGCGAATACGAGGGACACCGGTTGCGGGCGGGGTCGGTGCGGGCGTGTCGGTGCGGGCGGGGTCGTTTGCTGGGAGGCGTCTTGAGCACATGGTAGGCGGCAGGGTACGACGGGAACCCAGCGATGGCCTTCCGGATGAAAAATACACCGATAGAGTGCATCTTCTTCGAACTTCAAGCAACAAATTACACAAACTGCACATGTCGTGTCAAATAATTATCGCAGTGTCGCGTGCTACTCTTGGCGACGTCAGAGCAAAGTCGTCAACGTGGAGGATCGACATCACAGCACTACCGCCTACGTATGGACATTCCATCGTGTACGTCATCCCCTCATTCTCTGAGAGCACGCCCGCGAGAAGAAGGGCAAATAGCGTTCAGCTTGAAATCTGACTCACTTCCGCTGCGCGTCGCATTGCAAATTTTGCCAGACATGATCCTGAATTCCCAGGGTATGCATTGTGCTCGTCAGCTCAAAATTGTCAAACCTGGTGAGGGGCACTTTAATGGCGCTTTCATCAGTCATGTAAACCTTTGAAATGCGCATCTTATTCTTATGCAAGCGGCGCTTTTTTAATATTTATGTTTTGACGGTAAAACGGGCATTGTGCCCTGAAATGGTCATAAATTCAGATTTCCAGTGTTTGCGAAAACGACCTCAGAGGACTGCTGTCCCACATCACAATCTCCCACGGTGCACAAATACTGGTACCTTTCGGAGATTCGCAGCACGCACAAAAACTGGCAGTCTTCATACACCGGCTCGCATGAAGGGCACTCTGAAGATAAAATTGAAAAGCCACTACACTCTGTGAGGTGAATTACCAGCGAAGCTGCTTAGCGAATCCACAGAGGTCACACGGCGGAGGCCACTTTGATATGAAACGCGAGGTTTTGAACGTGCCCATACACGTTCAAACATTTGTGCAGAGTCTACAAGGACACATCGACAATGACTTTGTCATCCAGGTTATGATTAGGCTTCACCGCAATGGATAATACGGGGAAGCCAGCTTAGAAAGACGAGGCTTACGCGCAGTGGTAGACACCAATTTTCGAAGCTGACTTTATTCCGCCTACAAATCTCCTTTAAACAGAGACAACTCTCAGCAATTGTGAAGCTCAGAAAAAACTGGTGAGGTAATTTTTGACATTATAATCATTCTCCGCACGGCGCGCCTACTGACAACGAAACTAGTGCCACGTGAGGCTTCAGCATCAATAGTGGTGACTTCGCGCACCAAAATGGCTAACTTTGCTAGCGTCAGGTACCAAACATACGTAATGGTCGTTTCTGCGTCACAACAGCACCACGAAGAGCAGCGGCCGTTGAAACGTCACGATATCTTGCGCGAGCAAGAGACTAGAGGCTCATATTTTGTGCCATGACGTCATATTATTGTAGGCACCGAAACTACCCTTGAAGGATATTTTGATTTATATTTACGGTGCACTCACGCTCACATGTACATTTTATAGTTTCTTGATGGCCTGCAGTGGTTGACTTGACGCAAATAAAAAACAGCTGAAAATCTTCACGTTGCTACCCCTTTAAAGCCCGCTTCCATTTTGAGCACAAGTGATTTACTTGGTGGACAATTTTTAGAGAAATATCACTCGTTTTAAATCAAAATATCAAGGACCTCGTGGCATGTTAGCTCTGAGACCTCTTAGCCAATGCCCACGGTCATAGAAAATGGAAGGCATTCGTATGGTTTAGTCATTTATTGACATTTTTAAAGTGAACAGAAGTGGTAACATCGGGCAGCCTTGTTTCACAGAAGTGCAAATAGAAACGTGTAAATAGAAGTGCGTTTGGAGAGGTCACTCTTAAGAACTAGGTGAGTCGAACCATTAGAACAAACCGTGATACCCCTAAGCAAAACAGGAGCCGACATTTCGTTGTTCGATAAAGCGAAACACGAGTGAATAACTCTCACAATTAACTGCGTTTGCCAGATCAACTGCAACATGGCAAGCTGTTACGTGACAACGAGAGCGGTACTGAAGGTTGCACCAGTAACTTGTATGTTGTTTTGAATGGAGCGGTCCCTCATTCCACAAGTCTCATGAGAACCAATGGAAATAGATATCACAAAAATGCAACTTATATGATGAATACATTGCAAAGTTGATCTAATGAACGGCTGACGGCCATATTAGTTTGTTGCGCTCAAAAGAACGAAGTTTTTTTTCTTTTCAGGGGCGTTAGGCAACAAAACAATATGGCTTCTGCAAAAAGAACGGGGCGCATCTGCAAGTCTCACAACTCAGCTTTAAATATCCAGCAATATAGCTGCAAGAGCTTTAAGAGAAGCTGTTATATCTAACAAATATGAGTGACTGCGTCGTACGCGAAAACCACGGCGCCGGCAGTAGAAACGCGGCAGAAATGCAGCATCCATAGATGAGGCGGTCGCAGTCGTATTTGCATGCACTGTTTTCCTGTAGTTTGATGCTACATCGATCGTGGGCTCGCCGGCGATCAGCCATTTTAATATGGCAATCCCATGTTTTTTTACTTGACATTTTAGGTTCCCACATTTTATTATTAGCTGCACATGAAAGCATGACCATCGTTTTTTGTAGCAACTGAATTGTTTGGGTGGCTAAGCACGTGGTAAGGTCGAATTTCTAGCATAGAAGAAGGGAACAGTTGGGAGATGCAAAGCATAAAGAAAGAAAGAAAGAAAGAAAGAATGAAGAGAGAGAGAGAGAAAGAAAGAAGGAAAAGAAAGAAAGAAAGAAAGAAAGAAGAAAGAAAGAAAGAAAGAAAAAAGAGAGAGAGAAGAGAGAGAGAGAAAGGAAAGAAAAGTAATACGTCAGGCGCCTACACGCTGAGTCATTGAGTTCGTACATACTTTAGAGGAAAAGCTGGCCGAAAGAGCGCCGATGAAATGAACACCGCCAATACCTACCAGTGCCACTGTTGCGTTGTTCACTTACTTGCAGATCGGCTAAAACTAGCGCTATGCAGTGTTTCATGTAATTATTGAAACATGGACATGTTGACATTTTAAAAACACGCAGACAGCGTTTAACGTTCACTTAGAAGAATGCTGGAAACTATTCCAACAATTTAGGTAATTTACCGTGCGCCGAACTCGCGGCGCACTTCGAGTTTGATATCGTGGCCGATGGCGCGTCTTCTGACTGAGTTGGAGTCGCAGTGCGCCCTCTGCGGTTTCTGAGGACGCGTGTTTGTACTCTACTACACTTGAGCTCACCTTCATAGTTCGAATACCACTGTCAACTCTAGCACGAGTCTCAGGGGTTGGCAATGTCGCACGGTAGTGAAATGGCGCCAATTGCGCCCCCTTGTAGCCCGATATTGTAATGCATGGGCCCTATGGGGAGCTTTGTCATTAGCGTCTATACAAACTCTTGCCTCAATTTAGCTGATCAGTTAATATACTGTATTTTTTTCTTTATCTCACGCCTTCCCTCTCGCCTTCATCGTCGAACAGCCCCACATTAGGTCGTATTATTGAGCCCTGGACCGTGGCATCGAGGCTGTTGACTTTTGGCTCTCAGAAGCACCACAAGGCGAGCATATCTGCACACAAGTTTGTTATTTTTCAGCTAAGGCACATGCATTTTCTCTAGCCCAAGTGCACTGATTCATTAACAGAACCGCAATGGCGTGCACAGGGTTCTCTTAAGGGTGGCGGGGGGCGAAGGTGGGCGAATGTTCATCTTTGCGCCTCCTTCCCTATTAAAGGGCCCTCAAAAGGCCACATAGAAAATTTAGTTTTTTGGTTGGAAGTTTTTTTGTGCGGCAATGAGC